>NC_133008.1:600000-890352 GCF_048564905.1 Vicugna pacos | reverse complement strand
AGTGCCTGCCGTTTTCACTGTAAAACCGAGTTGGAGCTTGTTCCTCCCCATATATATGTATGGAGTGGAGTTGGCAACTGAAAAGAAACTTTGTGTTCCCTTCAAGCTAGGTGAAGGACGGCTTTCACACACACTTATCTCTCAGAACTGAGCATGTGGAGAGACGTTCGTTCATCCAGCACAAAGGGAACGGGTTGCAGGAGAAACCCTTACTCTGGTTTCTCAGTCTGTTTCCTAGTGCCGGTTTGAAGTGCCTGCCGTTTTCACTGTAAAACCGAGTTGGAGCTTGTACCTCCCCATATATATGTATGGAGTGGAGTTGGCAACTGAAAAGAAACTTTGTGTTCCCTTCAAGCTAGGTGAAGGACGGCTTTCACACACACTTATCTCTCAGAACTGAGCATGTGGAGAGACGTTCGTTCATCCAGCACAAAGGGAACGGGTTGCAGGAGAAACCCTTACTCTGGTTTCTCAGTCTGTTTCCTAGTGCCGGTTTGAAGTGCCTGCCGTTTTCACTGTAAAACCGAGTTGGAGCTTGTACCTCCACATATATATGTATGGAGTGGATTTGGCAACTGAAAAGAAACTTTGTGTTCCCTTCAAGCTAGGTGAAGGACGGCTTTCACACACACTTATCTCTCAGAACTGAGCATGTGGAGAGACGTTCGTTCATCCAGCACAAAGGGAACGGGTTGCAGGAGAAACCCTTTCTCTGGTTTCTCAGTCTGTTTCCTAGTGCCGGTTTGAAGTGCCTGCCGTTTTCACTGTAAAACAGAGTTGGAGCTTGTACCTCCCCATATATATGTATGGAGTGGATTTGGCAACTGAAAAGAAACTTTGTGTTCCGTTCAAGCTAGGTGAAGGACGGCTTTCACACACACTTATCTCTCAGAACTGAGCATGTGGAGAGACGTTCGTTCATCCAGCACAAAGGGAACGGGTTGCAGGAGAAACCCTTACTCTGGTTTCTCAGTCTGTTTCCTAGTGCCGGTTTGAAGTGCCTGCCGTTTTCCCTGTAAAACCGAGTTGGAGCTTGTACCTCTCCATATATATGTATGGAGTGGATTTTGCAACTGAAAAGAAACATTCTGTTCCCTTTAAGCTAGGTGAAGAACGGCTTTCACACACACTTATCTCTCAGAACTGAGCATGTGGAGAGACGTTCGTTCATCCAGCACAAAGGGAACGGGTTGCAGGAGAAACCCTTACTCTGGTTTCTCAGTCTGTTTCCTAGTGCCGGTTTGAAGTGCCTGCCGTTTTCACTGTAAAACCGAGCTGGAGCTCGTACCTCCCCATATATATGTATGGAGTGGAGTTGGCAACTGAAAAGAAACTTTGTGTTCCCTTCAAGCTAGGTGAAGGACGGCTTTCACACACACTTATCTCTCAGAACTGAGCATGTGGAGAGACGTTCGTTCATCCAGCACAAAGGGAACGGGTTGCAGGAGAAACCCTTACTCTGGTTTCTCAGTCTGTTTCCTAGTGCCGGTTTGAAGTGCCTGCCGTTTTCACTGTAAAACCGAGTTGGAGCTCGTACCTCCCCATATATATGTATGGAGTGGAGTTGGCAACTGAAAAGAAACTTTGTGTTCCCTTCAAGCTAGGTGAAGGACGGCTTTCACACACACTTATCTCTCAGAACTGAGCATGTGGAGAGACGTTCGTTCATCCAGCACAAAGGGAACGGGTTGCAGGAGAAACCCTTACTCTGGTTTCTCAGTCTGTTTCCTAGTGCCGGTTTGAAGTGCCTGCCGTTTTCACTGTAAAACCGAGTTGGAGCTTGTACCTCCCCATATATATGTATGGAGTGGAGTTGGCAACTGAAAAGAAACTTTGTGTTCCCTTCAAGCTTGGTGAAGGACGGCTTTCACACACACTTATCTCTCAGAACTGAGCATGTGGAGAGACGTTCGTTCATCCAGCACAAAGGGAACGGGTTGCAGGAGAAACCCTTACTCTGGTTTCTCAGTCTGTTTCCTAGTGCCGGTTTGAAGTGCCTGCCGTTTTCACTGTAAAACCGAGTTGGAGCTTGTACCTCCCCATATATATGTATGGAGTGGATTTGGCAACTGAAAAGAAACTTTGTGTTCCCTTCAAGCTAGGTGAAGGACGGCTTTCACACACACTTATCTCTCAGAACTGAGCATGTGGAGAGACGTTCGTTCATCCAGCACAAGGGAACGGGTTGCAGGAGAAACCCTTACTCTGGTTTCTCAGTCTGTTTCCTAGTGCCGGTTTGAAGTGCCTGCCGTTTTCACTGTAAAACCGAGTTGGAGCTTGTACCTCCCCATATATATGTATGGAGTGGAGTTGGCAACTGAAAAGAAACTTTGTGTTCCCTTCAAGCTAGGTGAAGGACGGCTTTCACACACACTTATCTCTCAGAACTGAGCATGTGGAGAGACGTTCGTTCATCCAGCACAAAGGGAACGGGTTGCAGGAGAAACCCTTACTCTGGTTTCTCAGTCTGTTTCCTAGTGCCGGTTTGAAGTGCCTGCCGTTTTCCCTGTAAAACCGAGTTGGAGCTTGTACCACTCCATATATATGTATGGAGTGGATTTTGCAACTGAAAAGAAACATTGTGTTCCCTTCAAGCTAGGTGAAGAACGGCTTTCACACACACTTATCTCTCAGAACTGAGCATGTGGAGAGACGTTCGTTCATCCAGCACAAAGGGAACGGGTTGCAGGAGAAACCCTTACTCTGGTTTCTCAGTCTGTTTCCTAGTGCCGGTTTGAAGTGCCTGCCGTTTTCACTGTAAAACCGAGTTGGAGCTCGTACCTCCCCATATATATGTATGGAGTGGAGTTGGCAACTGAAAAGAAACTTTGTGTTCCCTTCAAGCTAGGTGAAGGACGGCTTTCACACACACTTATCTCTCAGAACTGAGCATGTGGAGAGACGTTCGTTCATCCAGCACAAAGGGAACGGGTTGCAGGAGAAACCCTTACTCTGGTTTCTCAGTCTGTTTCCTAGTGCCGGTTTGAAGTGCTGCCGTTTTCACTGTAAAACCGAGTTGGAGCTTGTACCTCCCCATATATATGTATGGAGTGGAGTTGGCAACTGAAAAGAAACTTTGTGTTCCCTTCAAGCTAGGTGAAGGACGGCTTTCACACACACTTATCTCTCAGAACTGAGCATGTGGAGAGACGTTCGTTCATCCAGCACAAAGGGAACGGGTTGCAGGAGAAACCCTTACTCTGGTTTCTCAGTCTGTTTCCTAGTGCCGGTTTGAAGTGCCTGCCGTTTTCACTGTAAAACCGAGTTGGAGCTTGTACCTCCCCATATATATGTATGGAGTGGATTTGGCAACTGAAAATAAACTTTGTGTTCCCTTCAAGCTAGGTGAAGGACGGCTTTCACACACACTTATCTCTCAGAACTGAGCATGTGGAGAGACGTTCGTTCATCCAGCACAAAGGGAACGGGTTGCAGGAGAAACCCTTACTCTGGTTTCTCAGTCTGTTTCCTAGTGCCGGTTTGAAGTGCCTGCCGTTTTCACTGTAAAACCGAGTTGGAGCTTGTACCTCCCCATATATATGTATGGAGTGGATTTGGCAACTGAAAAGAAACTTTGTGTTCCCTTCAAGCTAGGTGAAGGACGGCTTTCACACACACTTATCTCTCGGAACTGAGCATGTGGAGAGACGTTCGTTCATCCAGCACAAAGGGAACGGGTTGCAGGAGAAACCCTTACTCTGGTTTCTCAGTCTGTTTCCTAGTGCCGTTTTGAAGTGCCTGCCGTTTTCCCTGTAAAACCGAGTTGGAGCTTGTACCTCTCCATATATATGTATGGAGTGGATTTTGCAACTGAAAAGAAACATTCTGTTCCCTTCAAGCTAGGTGAAGAACGGCTTTCACACACACTTATCTCTCAGAACTGAGCATGTGGAGAGACGTTCGTTCATCCAGCACAAAGGGAACGGGTTGCAGGAGAAACCCTTACTCTGGTTTCTCAGTCTGTTTCCTAGTGCCGGTTTGAAGTGCCTGCCGTTTTCACTGTAAAACCGAGTTGGAGCTCGTACCTCCCCATATATATGTATGGAGTGGAGTTAGCAACTGAAAAGAAACTTTGTGTTCCCTTCAAGCTAGGTGAAGGACGGCTTTCACACACACTTATCTCTCAGAACTGAGCATGTGGAGAGACGTACGTTCATCCAGCACAAAGGGAACGGGTTGCAGGAGAAACCCTTACTCTGGTTTCTCAGTCTGTTTCCTAGTGCCGGTTTGAAGTGCCTGCCGTTTTCACTGTAAAACCGAGTTGGAGCTTCTACCTCCCCATATATATGTATGGAGTGGAGTTGGCAACTGAAAAGAAACTTTGTGTTCCCTTCAAGCTAGGTGAAGGACGGCTTTCACACACACTTATCTCTCAGAACTGAGCATGTGGAGAGACGTTCGTTCATCCAGCACAAAAGGAACGGGTTGCAGGAGAAACCCTTACTCTGGTTTCTCAGTCTGTTTCCTAGTGCCGGTTTGAAGTGCCTGCCGTTTTCACTGTAAAACCGAGTTGGAGCTTGTACCTCCCCATATATATGTATGGAGTGGAGTTGGCAACTGAAAAGAAACTTTGTGTTCCCTTCAAGCTAGGTGAAGGACGGCTTTCACACACACTTATCTCTCAGAACTGAGCATGTGGAGAGACGTTCGTTCATCCAGCACAAAGGGAACGGGTTGCAGGAGAAACCCTTACTCTGGTTTCTCAGTCTGTTTCCTAGTGCCGGATTGAAGTGCCTGCCGTTTTCACTGTAAAACCGAGTTGGTGCTTGTACCTCCCCATATATATGTATGGACTGGAGTTGGCAACTGAAAAGAAACTTTGTGTTCCCTTCAAGCTAGGTGAAGGACGGCTTTCACACACACTTATCTCTCAGAACTGAGCATGTGGAGAGACGTTCGTTCATCCAGCACAAAGGGAACGGGTTGCAGGAGAAACCCTTACTCTGGTTTCTCAGTCTGTTTCCTAGTGCCGGTTTGAAGTGCCTGCCGTTTTCACTGTAAAACCGAGTTGGAGCTTGTACCTCCCCATATATATGTATGGAGTGGAGTTGGCAACTGAAAAGAAACTTTGTGTTCCCTTCAAGCTAGGTGAAGGACGGCTTTCACACACACTTATCTCTCAGAACTGAGCATGTGGAGAGACGTACGTTCATCCAGCACAAAGGGAACGGGTTGCAGGAGAAACCCTTACTCTGGTTTCTCAGTCTGTTTCCTAGTGCCGGTTTGAAGTGCCTGCCGTTTTCACTGTAAAACCGAGTTGGAGCTTGTACCTCCCCATATATATGTATGGAGTGGAGTTGGCAACTGAAAAGAAACTTTGTGTTCCCTTCAAGCTAGGTGAAGGACGGCTTTCACACACACTTATCTCTCAGAACTGAGCATGTGGAGAGACGTTCGTTCATAAAGCACAAAAGGAACGGGTTGCAGGAGAAACCCTTACTCTGGTTTCTCAGTCTGTTTCCTAGTGCCGGTTTGAAGTGCCTGCCGTTTTCACTGTAAAACCGAGTTGGAGCTTGTACCTCCCCATATATATGTATGGAGTGGAGTTGGCAACTGAAAAGAAACTTTGTGTTCCCTTCAAGCTAGGTGAAGGACGGCTTTCACACACACTTTTCTCTCAGAACTGAGCATGTGGAGAGACGTTCGTTCATCCAGCACAAGGGAACGGGTTGCAGGAGAAACCCTTACTCTGGTTTCTCAGTCTGTTTCCTAGTGCCGGTTTGAAGTGCCTGCCGTTTTCACTGTAAAACCGAGTTGGAGCTTGTACCTCCCCATATATATGTATGGAGTGGAGTTGGCAACTGAAAAGAAACTTTGTGTTCCCTTCAAGCTAGGTGAAGGACGGCTTTCACACACACTTATCTCTCAGAACTGAGCATGTGGAGAGACGTTCGTTCATCCAGCACAAAGGGAACGGGTTGCAGGAGAAACCCTTACTCTGGTTTCTCAGTCTGTTTCCTAGTGCCGGTTTGAAGTGCCTGCCGTTTTCACTGTAAAACCGAGTTGGAGCTTGTACCTCCCCATATATATGTATGGAGTGGAGTTGGCAACTGAAAAGAAACTTTGTGTTCCCTTCAAGCTAGGTGAAGGACGGCTTTCACACACACTTATCTCTCAGAACTGAGCATGTGGAGAGACGTTCGTTCATCCAGCACAAAGGTAACGGGTTGCAGGAGAAACCCTTACTCTGGTTTCTCAGTCTGTTTCCTAGTGCCGGTTTGAAGTGCCTGCCGTTTTCACTGTAAAACCGAGTTGGAGCTTGTACCTCCCCATATATATGTATGGAGTGGAGTTGGCAACTGAAAAGAAACTTTGTGTTCCCTTCAAGCTAGGTGAAGGACGGCTTTCACACACACTTATCTCTCAGAACTGAGCATGTGGAGAGACGTTCGTTCATCCAGCACAAAGGGAACGGGTTGCAGGAGAAACCCTTACTCTGGTTTCTCAGTCCGTTTCCTAGTGCCGGTTTGAAGTGCCTGCCGTTTTCACTGTAAAACCGAGTTGGAGCTTGTACCTCCCCATATATATGTATGGAGTGGAGTTGGCAACTGAAAAGAAACTTTGTGTTCCCTTCAAGCTAGGTGAAGGACGGCTTTCACACACACTTATCTCTCAGAACTGAGCATGTGGAGAGACGTTCGTTCATCCAGCACAAAGGGAACGGGTTGCAGGAGAAACCCTTACTCTGGTTTCTCAGTCTGTTTCCTAGTGCCGGTTTGAAGTGCCTGCCGTTTTCACTGTAAAACCGAGTTGGAGCTTGTACCTCCCCATATATATGTATGGAGTGGAGTTGGCAACTGAAAAGAAACTTTGTGTTCCCTTCAAGCTAGGTGAAGGACGGCTTTCGCACACACTTATCTCTCAGAAATGAGCATGTGGAGAGACGTTCGTTCATCCAGCACAAAAGGAACGGGTTGCAGGAGAAACCCTTACTCTGGTTTCTCAGTCTGTTTCCTAGTGCCGGATTGAAGTGCCTGCCGTTTTCACTGTAAAACCGAGTTGGAGCTTGTACCTCCCCATATATATGTATGGAGTGGAGTTGGCAACTGAAAAGAAACTTTGTGTTCCCTTCAAGCTAGGTGAAGGACGGCTTTCACACACACATATCTCTCAGAACTGAGCAGGTGGAGAGACGTTCATTCATCCAGCACAAGGGAACGGGTTGCAGGAGAAACCCTTACTCTGGTTTCTCAGTCTGTTTCCTAGTGCCGGTTTGAAGTGCCTGCCGTTTTCACTGTAAAACCGAGTTGGAGCTTGTACCTCCCCATATATATGTATGGAGTGGAGTTGGCAACTGAAAAGAAACTTTGTGTTCCCTTCAAGCTAGGTGAAGGACGGCTTTCACACACACTTATCTCTCAGAACTGAGCATGTGGAGAGACGTACGTTCATCCAGCACAAAGGGAACGGGTTGCAGGAGAAACCCTTACTCTGGTTTCTCAGTCTGTTTCCTAGTGCCGGTTTGAAGTGCCTGCCGTTTTCACTGTAAAACCGAGTTGGAGCTTGTACCTCCCCATATATATGTATGGAGTGGAGTTGGCAACTGAAAAGAAACTTTGTGTTCCCTACAAGCTAGGTGAAGGACGGCTTTCACACACAATTATCTCTCAGAACTGAGCATGTGGAGAGACGTTCGTTCATCCAGCACAAAGGGAACGGGTTGCAGGAGAAACCCTTACTCTGGTTTCTCAGTCTGTTTCCTAGTGCCGGTTTGAAGTGCCTGCCGTTTTCACTGTAAAACCGAGTTGGAGCTTGTACCTCCCCATATATATGTATGGAGTGGAGTTGGCAACTGAAAAGAAACTTTGTGTTCCCTTCAAGCTAGGTGAAGGACGGCTTTCACACACACTTATCTCTCAGAACTGAGCATGTGGAGAGACGTTCGTTCATCCAGCACAAAGGGAACGGGTTGCAGGAGAAACCCTTACTCTGGTTTCTCAGTCTGTTTCCTAGTGCCGGTTTGAAGTGCCTGCCGTTTTCACTGTAAAACCGAGTTGGAGCTTGTACCTCCCCATATATATGTATGGAGTGGAGTTGGCAACTGAAAAGAAACTTTGTGTTCCCTTCAAGCTAGGTGAAGGACGGCTTTCACACACACTTATCTCTCAGAACTGAGCATGTGGAGAGACGTTCGTTCATCCAGCACAAAGGGAACGGGTTGCAGGAGAAACCCTTACTCTGGTTTCTCAGTCTGTTTCCTAGTGCCGGTTTGAAGTGCCTGCCGTTTTCACTGTAAAACCGAGTTGGAGCTCGTACCTCCCCATATATATGTATGGAGTGGAGTTAGCAACTGAAAAGAAACATTGTGTTCCCTTCAAGCTAGGTGAAGGACGGCTTTCACACACACTTATCTCTCAGAACTGAGCATGTGGAGAGACGTTCGTTCATCCAGCACAAAGGGAACGGGTTGCAGGAGAAACCCTTACTCTGGTTTCTCAGTCTGTTTCCTAGTGCCGGTTTGAAGTGCCTGCCGTTTTCACTGTAAAACCGAGTTGGAGCTTGTACCTCCCCATATATATGTATGGAGTGGAGTTGGCGACTGAAAAGAAACTTTGTGTTCCCTTCAAGCTAGGTGAAGGACGGCTTTCACACACACTTATCTCTCAGAACTGAGCATGTGGAGAGACGTTCGTTCATCCAGCACAAAGGAACGTGTTGCAGGAGAAACCCTTTCTCTGGTTTCTCAGTCTGTTTCCTAGTGCCGGTTTGAAGTGCCTGCCGTTTTCACTGTAAAACCGAGTTGGAGCTTGTACCTCCCCATATATATGTATGGAGTGGAGTTGGCAACTGAAAAGAAACTTTGTGTTCCCTTCAAGCTAGGTGAAGGACGGCTTTCACACACACTTATCTCTCAGAACTGAGCATGTGGAGAGACGTTCGTTCATCCAGCACAAAGGGAACGGGTTGCAGGAGAAACCCTTACTCTGGTTTCTCAGTCTGTTTCCTAGTGCCGGTTTGAAGTGCCTGCCGTTTTCACTGTAAAACCGAGTTGGAGCTCGTACCTCCCCATATATATGTATGGAGTGGAGTTAGCAACTGAAAAGAAACTTTGTGTTCCCTTCAAGCTAGGTGAAGGACGGCTTTCGCACACACTTATCTCTCAGAAATGAGCATGTGGAGAGACGTTCGTTCATCCAGCACAAAAGGAACGGGTTGCAGGAGAAACCCTTACTCTGGTTTCTCAGTCTGTTTCCTAGTGCCGGATTGAAGTGCCTGCCTTTTTCACTGTAAAACCGAGTTGGAGCTTGTACCTCCCCATATATATGTATGGAGTGGAGTTGGCAACTGAAAAGAAACTTTGTGTTCCCTTCAAGCTAGGTGAAGGACGGCTTTCACACACACATATCTCTCAGAACTGAGCAGGTGGAGAGACGTTCATTCATCCAGCACAAGGGAACGGGTTGCAGGAGAAACCCTTACTCTGGTTTCTCAGTCTGTTTCCTAGTGCCGGTTTGAAGTGCCTGCCGTTTTCACTGTAAAACCGAGTTGGAGCTTGTACCTCCCCATATATATGTATGGAGTGGAGTTGGCAACTGAAAAGAAACTTTGTGTTCCCTTCAAGCTAGGTGAAGGACGGCTTTCACACACACTTATCTCTCAGAACTGAGCATGTGGAGAGACGTACGTTCATCCAGCACAAAGGGAACGGGTTGCAGGAGAAACCCTTACTCTGGTTTCTCAGTCTGTTTCCTAGTGCCGGTTTGAAGTGCCTGCCGTTTTCACTGTAAAACCGAGTTGGAGCTTGTACCTCCCCATATATATGTATGGAGTGGAGTTGGCAACTGAAAAGAAACTTTGTGTTCCCTACAAGCTAGGTGAAGGACGGCTTTCACACACAATTATCTCTCAGAACTGAGCATGTGGAGAGACGTTCGTTCATCCAGCACAAAGGGAACGGGTTGCAGGAGAAACCCTTACTCTGGTTTCTCAGTCTGTTTCCTAGTGCCGGTTTGAAGTGCCTGCCGTTTTCACTGTAAAACCGAGTTGGAGCTTGTACCTCCCCATATATATGTATGGAGTGGAGTTGGCAACTGAAAAGAAACTTTGTGTTCCCTTCAAGCTAGGTGAAGGACGGCTTTCACACACACTTATCTCTCAGAACTGAGCATGTGGAGAGACGTTCGTTCATCCAGCACAAAGGGAACGGGTTGCAGGAGAAACCCTTACTCTGGTTTCTCAGTCTGTTTCCTAGTGCCGGTTTGAAGTGCCTGCCGTTTTCACTGTAAAACCGAGTTGGAGCTTGTACCTCCCCATATATATGTATGGAGTGGAGTTGGCAACTGAAAAGAAACTTTGTGTTCCCTTCAAGCTAGGTGAAGGACGGCTTTCACACACACTTATCTCTCAGAACTGAGCATGTGGAGAGACGTTCGTTCATCCAGCACAAAGGGAACGGGTTGCAGGAGAAACCCTTTCTCTGGTTTCTCAGTCTGTTTCCTAGTGCCGGTTTGAAGTGCCTGCCGTTTTCACTGTAAAACCGAGTTGGAGCTTGTACCTCCCCATATATATGTATGGAGTGGAGTTGGCAACTGAAAAGAAACTTTGTGTTCCCTTCAAGCTAGGTGAAGGACGGCTTTCACACACACTTATCTCTCAGAACTGAGCATGTGGAGAGACGTTCGTTCATCCAGCACAAAGGGAACGGGTTGCAGGAGAAACCCTTACTCTGGTTTCTCAGTCTGTTTCCTAGTGCCGGTTTGAAGTGCCTGCCGTTTTCCCTGTAAAACCGAGTTGGAGCTTGTACCTCTCCATATATATGTATGGAGTGGATTTTGCAACTGAAAAGAAACATTGTGTTCCCTTCAAGCTAGGTGAAGGACGGCTTTCACACACACTTATCTCTCAGAACTGAGCATGTGGAGAGACGTTCGTTCATCCAGCACAAAGGGAACGGGTTGCAGGAAAAAACCCTTACTCTGGTTTCTCAGTCTGTTTCCTAGTGCCGGTTTGAAGTGCCTGCCGTTTTCACTGTAAAACCGAGTTGGAGCTCGTACCTCCCCATATATATGTATGGAGTGGAGTTAGCAACTGAAAAGAAACTTTGTGTTCCCTTCAAGCTAGGTGAAGGACGGCTTTCACACACACTTATCTCTCAGAACTGAGCATGTGGAGAGACGTTCGTTCATCCAGCACAAAGGGAACGGGTTGCAGGAGAAACCCTTACTCTGGTTTCTCAGTCTGTTTCCTAGTGCCGGTTTGAAGTGCCTGCCGTTTTCACTGTAAAACCGAGTTGGAGCTTGTACCTCCCCATATATATGTATGGAGTGGAGTTGGCAACTGAAAAGAAACTTTGTGTTCCCTTCAAGCTAGGTGAAGGACGGCTTTCACACACACTTATCTCTCAGAACTGAGCATGTGGAGAGACGTTCGTTCATCCAGCACTAAAGGAACGGGTTGCAGGAGAAACCCTTAGTCTGGTTTCTCAGTCTGTTTCCTAGTGCCGGATTGAAGTGCCTGCCGTTTCACTGTAAAACCGAGTTGGAGCTTGTACCTCCCCATATATATGTATGGAGTGGAGTTGGCAACTGAAAAGAAACTTTGTGTTCCCTTCAAGCTAGGTGAAGGACGGCTTTCACACACACTTATCTCTCAGAACTGAGCATGTGGAGAGACGTTCGTTCATCCAGCACAAAGGGAACGGGTTGCAGGAGAAACCCTTACTCTGGTTTCTCAGTCTGTTTCCTAGTGCCGGATTGAAGTGCCTGCCGTTTTCACTGTAAAACCGAGTTGGAGCTTGTACCTCCCCATATATATGTATGGAGTGGAGTTGGCAACTGAAAAGAAACTTTGTGTTCCCTTCAAGCTAGGTGAAGGACGGCTTTCACACACACTTATCTCTCAGAACTGAGCATGTGGAGAGACGTTCGTTCATCCAGCACAAAGGGAACGGGTTGCAGGAGAAACCCTTACTCTGGTTTCTCAGTCTGTTTCCTAGTGCCGGTTTGAAGTGCCTGCCGTTTTCACTGTAAAACCGAGTTGGAGCTTGTACCTCCCCATATATATGTATGGAGTGGAGTTGGCAACTGAAAAGAAACTTTGTGTTCCTTTCAAGCTAGGTGAAGGACGGCTTTCACACACACTTATCTCTCAGAACTGAGCATGTGGAGAGACGTTCGTTCATCCAGCACAAAGGGAACGGGTTGCAGGAGAAACCCTTACTCTGGTTTCTCAGTCTGTTTCCTAGTGCCGGATTGAAGTGCCTGCCGTTTTCACTGTAAAACCGAGTTGGTGCTTGTACCTCCCCATATATATGTATGGAGTGGAGTTGGCAACTGAAAAGAAACTTTGTGTTCCCTTCAAGCTAGGTGAAGGACGGCTTTCACACACACTTATCTCTCAGAACTGAGCATGTGGAGAGACGTTCGTTCATCCAGCACAAAGGGAACGGGTTGCAGGAGAAACCCTTACTCTGGTTTCTCAGTCTGTTTCCTAGTGCCGGTTTGAAGTGCCTGCCGTTTTCACTGTAAAACCGAGTTGGAGCTTCTACCTCCCCATATATATGTATGGAGTGGAGTTGGCAACTGAAAAGAAACTTTGTGTTCCCTTCAAGCTAGGTGAAGGACGGCTTTCACACACACTTATCTCTCAGAACTGAGCATGTGGAGAGACGTTCGTTCATCCAGCACAAAGGGAACGGGTTGCAGGAGAAACCCTTACTCTGGTTTCTCAGTCTGTTTCCTAGTGCCGGTTTGAAGTGCCTGCCGTTTTCACTGTAAAACCGAGTTGGAGCTTGTACCTCCCCATATATATGTATGGAGTGGATTTGGCAACTGAAAAGAAACTTTGTGTTCCCTTCAAGCTAGGTGAAGGACGGCTTTCACACACACTTATCTCTCAGAACTGAGCATGTGGAGAGACGTTCGTTCATCCAGCACAAAGGGAACGGGTTGCAGGAGAAACCCTTTCTCTGGTTTCTCAGTCTGTTTCCTAGTGCCGGTTTGAAGTGCCTGCCGTTTTCACTGTAAAACCGAGTTGGAGCTTGTACCTCCCCATATATATGTATGGAGTGGAGTTGGCAACTGAAAAGAAACTTTGTGTTCCCTTCAAGCTAGGTGAAGGACGGCTTTCACACACACTTATCTCTCGGAACTGAGCATGTGGAGACACGTTCGTTCATCCAGCACAAAGGGAACGGGTTGCAGGAGAAACCCTTACTCTGGTTTCTCAGTCTGTTTCCTAGTGCCGGTTTGAAGTGCCTGCCGTTTTCCCTGTAAAACCGAGTTGGAGCTTGTACCTCTCCATATATATGTATGGAGTGGATTTTGCAACTGAAAAGAAACATTCTGTTCCCTTCAAGCTAGGTGAAGGACGGCTTTCACACACACTTATCTCTCAGAACTGAGCATGTGGAGAGACGTTCGTTCATCCAGCACAAAGGGAACGGGTTGCAGGAGAAACCCTTACTCTGGTTTCTCAGTCTGTTTCCTAGTGCCGGTTTGAAGTGCATGCCGTTTTCACTGTAAAACCGAGTTGGAGCTCGTACCTCCCCATATATATGTATGGAGTGGAGTTAGCAACTGAAAAGAAACTTTGTGTTCCCTTCAAGCTAGGTGAAGGACGGCTTTCACACACACTTATCTCTCAGAACTGAGCATGTGGAGAGACGTACGTTCATCCAGCACAAAGGGAACGGGTTGCAGGAGAAACCCTTACTCTGGTTTCTCAGTCTGTTTCCTAGTGCCGGTTTGAAGTGCCTGCCGTTTTCACTGTAAAACCGAGTTGGAGCTTCTACCTCCCCATATATATGTATGGAGTGGAGTTGGCAACTGAAAAGAAACTTTGTGTTCCCTTCAAGCTAGGTGAAGGACGGCTTTCACACACACTTATCTCTCAGAACTGAGCATGTGGAGAGACGTTCGTTCATCCAGCACAAAGGGAACGGGTTGCAGGAGAAACCCTTACTCTGGTTTCTCAGTCTGTTTCCTAGTGCCGGTTTGAAGTGCCTGCCGTTTTCACTGTAAAACCGAGTTGGAGCTTGTACCTCCCCATATATATGTATGGAGTGGAGTTGGCAACTGAAAAGAAACTTTGTGTTCCCTTCAAGCTAGGTGAAGGACGGCTTTCACACACACTTATCTCTCAGAACTGAGCATGTGGAGAGACGTTCGTTCATCCAGCACAAAGGGAACGGGTTGCAGGAGAAACCCTTACTCTGGTTTCTCAGTCTGTTTCCTAGTGCCGGATTGAAGTGCCTGCCGTTTTCACTGTAAAACCGAGTTGGTGCTTGTACCTCCCCATATATATGTATGGAGTGGAGTTGGCAACTGAAAAGAAACTTTGTGTTCCCTTCAAGCTAGGTGAAGGACGGCGTTCACACACACTTATCTCTCAGAACTGAGCATGTGGAGAGACGTTCGTTCATCCAGCACAAGGGAACGGGTTGCAGGAGAAACCCTTACTCTGGTTTCTCAGTCTGTTTCCTAGTGCCGGTTTGAAGTGCCTGCCGTTTTCACTGTAAAACCGAGTTGGAGCTTGTACCTCCCCATATATATGTATGGAGTGGAGTTGGCAACTGAAAAGAAACTTTGTGTTCCCTTCAAGCTAGGTGAAGGACGGCTTTCACACACACTTATCTCTCAGAACTGAGCATGTGGAGAGACGTTCGTTCATCCAGCACAAAGGGAACGGGTTGCAGGAGAAACCCTCACTCTGGTTTCTCAGTCTGTTTCCTAGTGCCGGTTTGAAGTGCCTGCCGTTTTCACTGTAAAACCGAGTTGGAGCTTGTACCTCCCCATATATATGTATGGAGTGGAGTTGGCAACTGAAAAGAAACTTTGTGTTCCCTTCAAGCTAGGTGAAGGACGGCTTTCACACACACTTATCTCTCAGAACTGAGCATGTGGAGAGACGTTCGTTCATCCAGCACTAAAGGAACGGGTTGCAGGAGAAACCCTTACTCTGGTTTCTCAGTCTGTTTCCTAGTGCCGGATTGAAGTGCCTGCCGTTTTCACTGTAAAACCGAGTTGGAGCTTGTACCTCCCCATATATATGTATGGAGTGGAGTTGGCAACTGAAAAGAAACTTTGTGTTCCCTTCAAGCTAGGTGAAGGACGGCTTTCACACACACTTATCTCTCAGAACTGAGCATGTGGAGAGACGTTCGTTCATCCAGCACAAAGGGAACGGGTTGCAGGAGAAACCCTTACTCTGGTTTCTCAGTCTGTTTCCTAGTGCCGGATTGAAGTGCCTGCCGTTTTCACTGTAAAACCGAGTTGGAGCTTGTACCTCCCCATATATATGTATGGAGTGGAGTTGGCAACTGAAAAGAAACTTTGTGTTCCCTTCAAGCTAGGTGAAGGACGGCTTTCACACACACTTATCTCTCAGAACTGAGCATGAGGAGAGACGTTCGTTCATCCAGCACAAAGGGAACGTGTTGCAGGAGAAACCCTTTCTCTGGTTTCTCAGTCTGTTTCCTAGTGCCGGTTTGAAGTGCCTGCCGTTTTCACTGTAAAACCGAGTTGGAGCTTGTACCTCCCCATATATATGTATGGAGTGGAGTTGGCAACTGAAAAGAAACTTTGTGTTCCCTTCAAGCTAGGTGAAGGACGGCTTTCACACACACTTATCTCTCAGAACTGAGCATGTGGAGAGACGTTCGTTCATCCAGCACAAAGGGAACGGGTTGCAGGAGAAACCCTTACTCTGGTTTCTCAGTCTGTTTCCTAGTGCCGGTTTGAAGTGCCTGCCGTTTTCACTGTAAAACCGAGTTGGAGCTCGTACCTCCCCATATATATGTATGGAGTGGAGTTAGCAACTGAAAAGAAACTTTGTGTTCCCTTCAAGCTAGGTGAAGGACGGCTTTCACACACACTTATCTCTCAGAACTGAGCATGTGGAGAGACGTTCGTTCATCCAGCACAAAGGGAACGGGTTGCAGGAGAAACCCTTACTCTGGTTTCTCAGTCTGTTTCCTAGTGCCGGTTTGAAGTGCCTGCCGTTTTCACTGTAAAACCGAGTTGGAGCTTGTACCTCCCCATAAATATGTATGGAGTGCAGTTGGCAACTGAAAAGAAACTTTGTGTTCCTTTCAAGCTAGGTGAAGGACGGCTTTCACACACACTTATCTCTCAGAACTGAGCATGTGGAGAGACGTTCGTTCATCCAGCACAAAGGGAACGGGTTGCAGGAGAAACCCTTACTCTGGTTTCTCAGTCTGTTTCCTAGTGCCGGATTGAAGTGCCTGCCGTTTTCACTGTAAAACCGAGTTGGTGCTTGTACCTCCCCATATATATGTATGGAGTGGAGTTGGCAACTGAAAAGAAACTTTGTGTTCCCTTCAAGCTAGGTGAAGGACGGCTTTCACACACACTTATCTCTCAGAACTGAGCATGTCGAGAGACGTTCGTTCATCCAGCACAAGGGAACGGGTTGCAGGAGAAACCCTTACTCTGGTTTCTCAGTCTGTTTCCTAGTGCCGGTTTGAAGTGCCTGCCGTTTTCACTGTAAAACCGAGTTGGAGCTTGTACCTCCCCATATATATGTATGGAGTGGAGTTGGCAACTGAAAAGAAACTTTGTGTTCCCTTCAAGCTAGGTGAAGGACGGCTTTCACACACACTTATCTCTCAGAACTGAGCATGTGGAGAGACGTACGTTCATCCAGCACAAAGGGAACGGGTTGCAGGAGAAACCCTTACTCTGGTTTCTCAGTCTGTTTCCTAGTGCCGGTTTGAAGTGCCTGCCGTTTTCACTGTAAAACCGAGTTGGAGCTTGTTCCTCCCCATATATATGTATGGAGTGGAGTTGGCAACTGAAAAGAAACTTTGTGTTCCCTTCAAGCTAGGTGAAGGACGGCTTTCACACACACTTATCTCTCAGAACTGAGCATGTGGAGAGACGTTCGTTCATCCAGCACAAAGGGAACGGGTTGCAGGAGAAACCCTTACTCTGGTTTCTCAGTCTGTTTCCTAGTGCCGGTTTGAAGTGCCTGCCGTTTTCACTGTAAAACCGAGTTGGAGCTTGTACCTCCCCATATATATGTATGGATTGGAGTTGGCAACTGAAAAGAAACTTTGTGTTCCCTTCAAGCTAGGTGAAGGACGGCTTTCACACACACTTATCTCTCAGAACTGAGCATGTGGAGAGACGTTCGTTCATCCAGCACAAAGGGAACGGGTTGCAGGAGAAACCCTTACTCTGGTTTCTCAGTCTGTTTCCTAGTGCCGGTTTGAAGTGCCTGCCGTTTTCACTGTAAAACCGAGTTGGAGCTTGTACCTCCCCATATATATGTATGGAGTGGATTTGGCAACTGAAAAGAAACTTTGTGTTCCCTTCAAGCTAGGTGAAGGACGGCTTTCACACACACTTATCTCTCAGAACTGAGCATGTGGAGAGACGTTCGTTCATCCAGCACAAAGGGAACGGGTTGCAGGAGAAACCCTTTCTCTGGTTTCTCAGTCTGTTTCCTAGTGCCGGTTTGAAGTGCCTGCCGTTTTCACTGTAAAACCGAGTTGGAGCTTGTACCTCCCCATATATATGTATGGAGTGGATTTGGCAACTGAAAAGAAACTTTGTGTTCCCTTCAAGCTAGGTGAAGGACGGCTTTCACTCACACTTATCTCTCGGAACTGAGCATGTGGAGAGACGTTCGTTCATCCAGCACAAAGGGAACGGGTTGCAGGAGAAACCCTTACTCTGGTTTCTCAGTCTGTTTCCTAGTGCCGGTTTGAAGTGCCTGCCGTTTTCCCTGTAAAACCGAGTTGGAGCTTGTACCTCTCCATATATATGTATGGAGTGGATTTTGCAACTGAAAAGAAACATTCTGTTCCCTTCAAGCTAGGTGAAGGACGGCTTTCACACACACTTATCTCTCAGAACTGAGCATGTGGAGAGACGTTCGTTCATCCAGCACAAAGGGAACGGGTTGCAGGAGAAACCCTTACTCTGGTTTCTCAGTCTGTTTCCTAGTGCCGGTTTGAAGTGCATGCCGTTTTCACTGTAAAACCGAGTTGGAGCTCGTACCTCCCCATATATATGTATGGAGTGGAGTTAGCAACTGAAAAGAAACTTTGTGTTCCCTTCAAGCTAGGTGAAGGACGGCTTTCACACACACTTATCTCTCAGAACTGAGCATGTGGAGAGACGTTCGTTCATCCAGCACAAAGGGAACGGGTTGCAGGAGAAACCCTTACTCTGGTTTCTCAGTCTGTTTCCTAGTGCCGGTTTGAAGTGCCTGCCGTTTTCACTGTAAAACCGATTTGGAGCTTCTACCTCCCCATATATATGTATGGAGTGGAGTTGGCAACTGAAAAGAAACTTTGTGTTCCCTTCAAGCTAGGTGAAGGACGGCTTTCACACACACTTATCTCTCAGAACTGAGCATGTGGAGAGACGTTCGTTCATCCAGCACAAAGGGAACGGGTTGCAGGAGAAACCCTTACTCTGGTTTCTCAGTCTGTTTCCTAGTGCCGGTTTGAAGTGCCTGCCGTTTTCACTGTAAAACCGAGTTGGAGCTTGTACCTCCCCATATATATGTATGGAGTGGAGTTGGCAACTGAAAAGAAACTTTGTGTTCCCTTCAAGCTAGGTGAAGGACGGCTTTCACACACACTTATCTCTCAGAACTGAGCATGTGGAGAGACGTTCGTTCATCCAGCACAAAGGGAACGGGTTGCAGGAGAAACCCTTACTCTGGTTTCTCAGTCTGTTTCCTAGTGCCGGATTGAAGTGCCTGCCGTTTTCACTGTAAAACCGAGTTGGTGCTTGTACCTCCCCATATATATGTATGGAGTGGAGTTGGCAACTGAAAAGAAACTTTGTGTTCCCTTCAAGCTAGGTGAAGGACGGCGTTCACACACACTTATCTCTCAGAACTGAGCATGTGGAGAGACGTTCGTTCATCTAGCACAAGGGAACGGGTTGCAGGAGAAACCCTTACTCTGGTTTCTCAGTCTGTTTCCTAGTGCCGGTTTGAAGTGCCTGCCGTTTTCACTGTAAAACCGAGTTGGAGCTTGTACCTCCCCATATATATGTATGGAGTGGAGTTGGCAACTGAAAAGAAACTTTGTGTTCCCTTCAAGCTAGGTGAAGGACGGCTTTCACACACACTTATCTCTCAGAACTGAGCATGTGGAGAGACGTTCGTTCATCCAGCACAAAAGGAACGGGTTGCAGGAGAAACCCTTACTCTGGTTTCTCAGTCTGTTTCCTAGTGCCGGTTTGAAGTGCCTGCCGTTTTCACTGTAAAACCGTGTTGGAGCTTGTACCTCCCCATATATATGTATGGAGTGGAGTTGGCAACTGAAAAGAAACTTTGTGTTCCCTTCAAGCTAGGTGAAGGACGGCTTTCACACACACTTATCTCTCAGAACTGAGCATGTGGAGAGACGTTCGTTCATCCAGCACAAGGGAACGGGTTGCAGGAGAAACCCTTACTCTGGTTTCTCAGTCTGTTTCCTAGTGCCGGTTTGAAGTGCCTGCCGTTTTCACTGTAAAACCGAGTTGGAGCTTGTACCTCCCCATATATATGTATGGAGTGGAGTTGGCAACTGAAAAGAAACTTTGTGTTCCCTTCAAGCTAGGTGAAGGACGGCTTTCACACACACTTATCTCTCAGAACTGAGCATGTGGAGAGACGTTCGTTCATCCAGCACAAATGGAACGGGTTGCAGGAGAAACCCTTACTCTGGTTTCTCAGTCTGTTTCCTAGTGCCGGTTTGAAGTGCCTGCCGTTTTCACTGTAAAACCGAGTTGGAGCTTGTACCTCCCCATATATATGTATGGAGTGGAGTTGGCAACTGAAAAGAAACTTTGTGTTCCCTTCAAGCTAGGTGAAGGACGGCTTTCACACACACTTATCTCTCAGAACTGAGCATGTGGAGAGACGTTCGTTCATCCAGCACAAAGGGAACGGGTTGCAGGAGAAACCCTTACTCTGGTTTCTCAGTCTGTTTCCTAGTGCCGGTTTGAAGTGCCTGCCGTTTTCCCTGTAAAACCGAGTTGGAGCTTGTACCTCTCCATATATATGTATGGAGTGGAGTTGGCAACTGAAAAGAAACTTTGTGTTCCCTTCAAGCTAGGTGAAGGACGGCTTTCACACACACTTATCTCTCAGAACTGAGCATGTGGAGAGACGTTCGTTCATCCAGCACAAAGGGAACGGGTTGCAGGAGAAACCCTTACTCTGGTTTCTCAGTCCGTTTCCTAGTGCCGGTTTGAAGTGCCTGCCGTTTTCACTGTAAAACCGAGTTGGAGCTTGTACCTCCCCATATATATGTATGGAGTGGAGTTGGCAACTGAAAAGAAACTTTGTGTTCCCTTCAAGCTATGTGAAGGACGGCTTTCACACACACTTATCTCTCAGAACTGAGCATGTGGAGAGACGTTCGTTCATCCAGCACAAAGGGAACGGTTTGCAGGAGAAACCCTTACTCTGGTTTCTCAGTCTGTTTCCTAGTGCCGGTTTGAAGTGCCTGCCGTTTTCACTGTAAAACCGAGTTGGAGCTTGTACCTCCCCATATATATGTATGGAGTGGAGTTGGCAACTGAAAAGAAACTTTGTGTTCCCTTCAAGCTAGGTGAAGGACGGCTTTCGCACACACTTATCTCTCAGAAATGAGCATGTGGAGAGACGTTCGTTCATCCAGCACAAAGGGAACGGGTTGCAGGAGAAACCCTTACTCTGGTTTCTCAGTCTGTTTCCTAGTGCCGGATTGAAGTGCCTGCCGTTTTCACTGTAAAACCGAGTTGGAGCTTGTACCTCCCCATATATATGTATGGAGTGGAGTTGGCAACTGAAAAGAAACTTTGTGTTCCCTTCAAGCTAGGTGAAGGACGGCTTTCACACACACTTATCTCTCAGAACTGAGCATGTGGAGAGACGTTCGTTCATCCAGCACAAAGGGAACGTGTTGCAGGAGAAACCCTTTCTCTGGTTTCTCAGTCTGTTTCCTAGTGCCGGTTTGAAGTGCCTGCCGTTTTCACTGTAAAAACGAGTTGGAGCTTGTACCTCCCCATATATATGTATGGAGTGGAGTTGGCAACTGAAAAGAAACTTTGTGTTCCCTTCAAGCTAGGTGAAGGACGGCTTTCACACACACTTATCTCTCAGAACTGAGCATGTGGAGAGACGTTCGTTCATCCAGCACAAAGGGAACGGGTTGCAGGAGAAACCCTTACTCTGGTTTCTCAGTCTGTTTCCTAGTGCCGGTTTGAAGTGCCTGCCGTTTTCACTGTAAAACCGAGTTGGAGCTCGTACCTCCCCATATATATGTATGGAGTGGAGTTGGCAACTGAAAAGAAACTTTGTGTTCCCTTCAAGCTAGGTGAAGGACGGCTTTCACACACACTTATCTCTCAGAACTGAGCATGTGGAGAGACGTTCGTTCATCCAGCACAAAGGGAACGGGTTGCAGGAGAAACCCTTACTCTGGTTTCTCAGTCTGTTTCCTAGTGCCGGTTTGAAGTGCCTGCCGTTTTCACTGTAAAACCGAGTTGGAGCTTGTACCTCCCCATATATATGTATGGAGTGGAGTTGGCAACTGAAAAGAAACTTTGTGTTCCTTTCAAGCTAGGTGAAGGACGGCTTTCACACACACTTATCTCTCAGAACTGAGCATGTGGAGAGACGTTCGTTCATCCAGCACAAAGGGAACGGGTTGCAGGAGAAACCCTTACTCTGGTTTCTCAGTCTGTTTCCTAGTGCCGGATTGAAGTGCCTGCCGTTTTCACTGTAAAACCGAGTTGGTGCTTGTACCTCCCCATATATATGTATGGAGTGGAGTTGGCAACTGAAAAGAAACTTTGTGTTCCCTTCAAGCTAGGTGAAGGACGGCTTTCACACACACTTATCTCTCAGAACTGAGCATGTGGAGAGACGTTCGTTCATCCAGCACAAAGGGAACGGGTTGCAGGAGAAACCCTTACTCTGGTTTCTCAGTCTGTTTCCTAGTGCCGGTTTGAAGTGCCTGCCGTTTTCACTGTAAAACCGAGTTGGAGCTTCTACCTCCCCATATATATGTATGGAGTGGAGTTGGCAACTGAAAAGAAACTTTGTGTTCCCTTCAAGCTAGGTGAAGGACGGCTTTCACACACACTTATCTCTCAGAACTGAGCATGTGGAGAGACGTTCGTTCATCCAGCACAAAGGGAACGGGTTGCAGGAGAAACCCTTACTCTGGTTTCTCAGTCTGTTTCCTAGTGCCGGTTTGAAGTGCCTGCCGTTTTCACTGTAAAACCGAGTTGGAGCTTGTACCTCCCCATATATATGTATGGAGTGGATTTGGCAACTGAAAAGAAACTTTGTGTTCCCTTCAAGCTAGGTGAAGGACGGCTTTCACACACACTTATCTCTCAGAACTGAGCATGTGGAGAGACGTTCGTTCATCCAGCACAAAGGGAACGGGTTGCAGGAGAAACCCTTTCTCTGGTTTCTCAGTCTGTTTCCTAGTGCCGGTTTGAAGTGCCTGCCGTTTTCACTGTAAAACCGAGTTGGAGCTTGTACCTCCCCATATATATGTATGGAGTGGAGTTGGCAACTGAAAAGAAACTTTGTGTTCCCTTCAAGCTAGGTGAAGGACGGCTTTCACACACACTTATCTCTCGGAACTGAGCATGTGGAGACACGTTCGTTCATCCAGCACAAAGGGAACGGGTTGCAGGAGAAACCCTTACTCTGGTTTCTCAGTCTGTTTCCTAGTGCCGGTTTGAAGTGCCTGCCGTTTTCCCTGTAAAACCGAGTTGGAGCTTGTACCTCTCCATATATATGTATGGAGTGGATTTTGCAACTGAAAAGAAACATTCTGTTCCCTTCAAGCTAGGTGAAGGACGGCTTTCACACACACTTATCTCTCAGAACTGAGCATGTGGAGAGACGTTCGTTCATCCAGCACAAAGGGAACGGGTTGCAGGAGAAACCCTTACTCTGGTTTCTCAGTCTGTTTCCTAGTGCCGGTTTGAAGTGCATGCCGTTTTCACTGTAAAACCGAGTTGGAGCTCGTACCTCCCCATATATATGTATGGAGTGGAGTTAGCAACTGAAAAGAAACTTTGTGTTCCCTTCAAGCTAGGTGAAGGACGGCTTTCACACACACTTATCTCTCAGAACTGAGCATGTGGAGAGACGTACGTTCATCCAGCACAAAGGGAACGGGTTGCAGGAGAAACCCTTACTCTGGTTTCTCAGTCTGTTTCCTAGTGCCGGTTTGAAGTGCCTGCCGTTTTCACTGTAAAACCGAGTTGGAGCTTCTACCTCCCCATATATATGTATGGAGTGGAGTTGGCAACTGAAAAGAAACTTTGTGTTCCCTTCAAGCTAGGTGAAGGACGGCTTTCACACACACTTATCTCTCAGAACTGAGCATGTGGAGAGACGTTCGTTCATCCAGCACAAAGGGAACGGGTTGCAGGAGAAACCCTTACTCTGGTTTCTCAGTCTGTTTCCTAGTGCCGGTTTGAAGTGCCTGCCGTTTTCACTGTAAAACCGAGTTGGAGCTTGTACCTCCCCATATATATGTATGGAGTGGAGTTGGCAACTGAAAAGAAACTTTGTGTTCCCTTCAAGCTAGGTGAAGGACGGCTTTCACACACACTTATCTCTCAGAACTGAGCATGTGGAGAGACGTTCGTTCATCCAGCACAAAGGGAACGGGTTGCAGGAGAAACCCTTACTCTGGTTTCTCAGTCTGTTTCCTAGTGCCGGATTGAAGTGCCTGCCGTTTTCACTGTAAAACCGAGTTGGTGCTTGTACCTCCCCATATATATGTATGGAGTGGAGTTGGCAACTGAAAAGAAACTTTGTGTTCCCTTCAAGCTAGGTGAAGGACGGCGTTCACACACACTTATCTCTCAGAACTGAGCATGTGGAGAGACGTTCGTTCATCCAGCACAAGGGAACGGGTTGCAGGAGAAACCCTTACTCTGGTTTCTCAGTCTGTTTCCTAGTGCCGGTTTGAAGTGCCTGCCGTTTTCACTGTAAAACCGAGTTGGAGCTTGTACCTCCCCATATATATGTATGGAGTGGAGTTGGCAACTGAAAAGAAACTTTGTGTTCCCTTCAAGCTAGGTGAAGGACGGCTTTCACACACACTTATCTCTCAGAACTGAGCATGTGGAGAGACGTTCGTTCATCCAGCACAAAGGGAACGGGTTGCAGGAGAAACCCTCACTCTGGTTTCTCAGTCTGTTTCCTAGTGCCGGTTTGAAGTGCCTGCCGTTTTCACTGTAAAACCGAGTTGGAGCTTGTACCTCCCCATATATATGTATGGAGTGGAGTTGGCAACTGAAAAGAAACTTTGTGTTCCCTTCAAGCTAGGTGAAGGACGGCTTTCACACACACTTATCTCTCAGAACTGAGCATGTGGAGAGACGTTCGTTCATCCAGCACTAAAGGAACGGGTTGCAGGAGAAACCCTTACTCTGGTTTCTCAGTCTGTTTCCTAGTGCCGGATTGAAGTGCCTGCCGTTTTCACTGTAAAACCGAGTTGGAGCTTGTACCTCCCCATATATATGTATGGAGTGGAGTTGGCAACTGAAAAGAAACTTTGTGTTCCCTTCAAGCTAGGTGAAGGACGGCTTTCACACACACTTATCTCTCAGAACTGAGCATGTGGAGAGACGTTCGTTCATCCAGCACTAAAGGAACGGGTTGCAGGAGAAACCCTTACTCTGGTTTCTCAGTCTGTTTCCTAGTGCCGGTTTGAAGTGCCTGCCGTTTTCACTGTAAAACCGAGTTGGAGCTTCTACCTCCCCATATATATGTATGGAGTGGAGTTGGCAACTGAAAAGAAACTTTGTGTTCCCTTCAAGCTAGGTGAAGGACGGCTTTCACACACACTTATCTCTCAGAACTGAGCATGTGGAGAGACGTTCGTTCATCCAGCACAAAGGGAACGGGTTGCAGGAGAAACCCTTACTCTGGTTTCTCAGTCTGTTTCCTAGTGCCGGTTTGAAGTGCCTGCCGTTTTCACTGTAAAACCGAGTTGGAGCTTGTACCTCCCCATATATATGTATGGAGTGGATTTGGCAACTGAAAAGAAACTTTGTGTTCCCTTCAAGCTAGGTGAAGGACGGCTTTCACACACACTTATCTCTCAGAACTGAGCATGTGGAGAGACGTTCGTTCATCCAGCACAAAGGGAACGGGTTGCAGGAGAAACCCTTTCTCTGGTTTCTCAGTCTGTTTCCTAGTGCCGGTTTGAAGTGCCTGCCGTTTTCACTGTAAAACCGAGTTGGAGCTTGTACCTCCCCATATATATGTATGGAGTGGAGTTGGCAACTGAAAAGAAACTTTGTGTTCCCTTCAAGCTAGGTGAAGGACGGCTTTCACACACACTTATCTCTCGGAACTGAGCATGTGGAGACACGTTCGTTCATCCAGCACAAAGGGAACGGGTTGCAGGAGAAACCCTTACTCTGGTTTCTCAGTCTGTTTCCTAGTGCCGGTTTGAAGTGCCTGCCGTTTTCCCTGTAAAACCGAGTTGGAGCTTGTACCTCTCCATATATATGTATGGAGTGGATTTTGCAACTGAAAAGAAACATTCTGTTCCCTTCAAGCTAGGTGAAGGACGGCTTTCACACACACTTATCTCTCAGAACTGAGCATGTGGAGAGACGTTCGTTCATCCAGCACAAAGGGAACGGGTTGCAGGAGAAACCCTTACTCTGGTTTCTCAGTCTGTTTCCTAGTGCCGGTTTGAAGTGCATGCCGTTTTCACTGTAAAACCGAGTTGGAGCTCGTACCTCCCCATATATATGTATGGAGTGGAGTTAGCAACTGAAAAGAAACTTTGTGTTCCCTTCAAGCTAGGTGAAGGACGGCTTTCACACACACTTATCTCTCAGAACTGAGCATGTGGAGAGACGTACGTTCATCCAGCACAAAGGGAACGGGTTGCAGGAGAAACCCTTACTCTGGTTTCTCAGTCTGTTTCCTAGTGCCGGTTTGAAGTGCCTGCCGTTTTCACTGTAAAACCGAGTTGGAGCTTCTACCTCCCCATATATATGTATGGAGTGGAGTTGGCAACTGAAAAGAAACTTTGTGTTCCCTTCAAGCTAGGTGAAGGACGGCTTTCACACACACTTATCTCTCAGAACTGAGCATGTGGAGAGACGTTCGTTCATCCAGCACAAAGGGAACGGGTTGCAGGAGAAACCCTTACTCTGGTTTCTCAGTCTGTTTCCTAGTGCCGGTTTGAAGTGCCTGCCGTTTTCACTGTAAAACCGAGTTGGAGCTTGTACCTCCCCATATATATGTATGGAGTGGAGTTGGCAACTGAAAAGAAACTTTGTGTTCCCTTCAAGCTAGGTGAAGGACGGCGTTCACACACACTTATCTCTCAGAACTGAGCATGTGGAGAGACGTTCGTTCATCCAGCACAAGGGAACGGGTTGCAGGAGAAACCCTTACTCTGGTTTCTCAGTCTGTTTCCTAGTGCCGGTTTGAAGTGCCTGCCGTTTTCACTGTAAAACCGAGTTGGAGCTTGTACCTCCCCATATATATGTATGGAGTGGAGTTGGCAACTGAAAAGAAACTTTGTGTTCCCTTCAAGCTAGGTGAAGGACGGCTTTCACACACACTTATCTCTCAGAACTGAGCATGTGGAGAGACGTTCGTTCATCCAGCACAAAGGGAACGGGTTGCAGGAGAAACCCTCACTCTGGTTTCTCAGTCTGTTTCCTAGTGCCGGTTTGAAGTGCCTGCCGTTTTCACTGTAAAACCGAGTTGGAGCTTGTACCTCCCCATATATATGTATGGAGTGGAGTTGGCAACTGAAAAGAAACTTTGTGTTCCCTTCAAGCTAGGTGAAGGACGGCTTTCACACACACTTATCTCTCAGAACTGAGCATGTGGAGAGACGTTCGTTCATCCAGCACTAAAGGAACGGGTTGCAGGAGAAACCCTTACTCTGGTTTCTCAGTCTGTTTCCTAGTGCCGGATTGAAGTGCCTGCCGTTTTCACTGTAAAACCGAGTTGGAGCTTGTACCTCCCCATATATATGTATGGAGTGGAGTTGGCAACTGAAAAGAAACTTTGTGTTCCCTTCAAGCTAGGTGAAGGACGGCTTTCACACACACTTATCTCTCAGAACTGAGCATGTGGAGAGACGTTCGTTCATCCAGCACTAAAGGAACGGGTTGCAGGAGAAACCCTTACTCTGGTTTCTCAGTCTGTTTCCTAGTGCCGGTTTGAAGTGCCTGCCGTTTTCACTGTAAAACCGAGTTGGAGCTTCTACCTCCCCATATATATGTATGGAGTGGAGTTGGCAACTGAAAAGAAACTTTGTGTTCCCTTCAAGCTAGGTGAAGGACGGCTTTCACACACACTTATCTCTCAGAACTGAGCATGTGGAGAGACGTTCGTTCATCCAGCACAAAGGGAACGGGTTGCAGGAGAAACCCTTACTCTGGTTTCTCAGTCTGTTTCCTAGTGCCGGTTTGAAGTGCCTGCCGTTTTCACTGTAAAACCGAGTTGGAGCTTGTACCTCCCCATATATATGTATGGAGTGGATTTGGCAACTGAAAAGAAACTTTGTGTTCCCTTCAAGCTAGGTGAAGGACGGCTTTCACACACACTTATCTCTCAGAACTGAGCATGTGGAGAGACGTTCGTTCATCCAGCACAAAGGGAACGGGTTGCAGGAGAAACCCTTTCTCTGGTTTCTCAGTCTGTTTCCTAGTGCCGGTTTGAAGTGCCTGCCGTTTTCACTGTAAAACCGAGTTGGAGCTTGTACCTCCCCATATATATGTATGGAGTGGAGTTGGCAACTGAAAAGAAACTTTGTGTTCCCTTCAAGCTAGGTGAAGGACGGCTTTCACACACACTTATCTCTCGGAACTGAGCATGTGGAGACACGTTCGTTCATCCAGCACAAAGGGAACGGGTTGCAGGAGAAACCCTTACTCTGGTTTCTCAGTCTGTTTCCTAGTGCCGGTTTGAAGTGCCTGCCGTTTTCCCTGTAAAACCGAGTTGGAGCTTGTACCTCTCCATATATATGTATGGAGTGGATTTTGCAACTGAAAAGAAACATTCTGTTCCCTTCAAGCTAGGTGAAGGACGGCTTTCACACACACTTATCTCTCAGAACTGAGCATGTGGAGAGACGTACGTTCATCCAGCACAAAGGGAACGGGTTGCAGGAGAAACCCTTACTCTGGTTTCTCAGTCTGTTTCCTAGTGCCGGTTTGAAGTGCCTGCCGTTTTCACTGTAAAACCGAGTTGGAGCTTGTTCCTCCCCATATATATGTATGGAGTGGAGTTGGCAACTGAAAAGAAACTTTGTGTTCCCTTCAAGCTAGGTGAAGGACGGCTTTCACACACACTTATCTCTCAGAACTGAGCATGTGGAGAGACGTTCGTTCATCCAGCACAAAGGGAACGGGTTGCAGGAGAAACCCTTACTCTGGTTTCTCAGTCTGTTTCCTAGTGCCGGTTTGAAGTGCCTGCCGTTTTCACTGTAAAACCGAGTTGGAGCTTGTACCTCCCCATATATATGTATGGATTGGAGTTGGCAACTGAAAAGAAACTTTGTGTTCCCTTCAAGCTAGGTGAAGGACGGCTTTCACACACACTTATCTCTCAGAACTGAGCATGTGGAGAGACGTTCGTTCATCCAGCACAAAGGGAACGGGTTGCAGGAGAAACCCTTACTCTGGTTTCTCAGTCTGTTTCCTAGTGCCGGTTTGAAGTGCCTGCCGTTTTCACTGTAAAACCGAGTTGGAGCTTGTACCTCCCCATATATATGTATGGAGTGGATTTGGCAACTGAAAAGAAACTTTGTGTTCCCTTCAAGCTAGGTGAAGGACGGCTTTCACACACACTTATCTCTCAGAACTGAGCATGTGGAGAGACGTTCGTTCATCCAGCACAAAGGGAACGGGTTGCAGGAGAAACCCTTTCTCTGGTTTCTCAGTCTGTTTCCTAGTGCCGGTTTGAAGTGCCTGCCGTTTTCACTGTAAAACCGAGTTGGAGCTTGTACCTCCCCATATATATGTATGGAGTGGATTTGGCAACTGAAAAGAAACTTTGTGTTCCCTTCAAGCTAGGTGAAGGACGGCTTTCACACACACTTATCTCTCGGAACTGAGCATGTGGAGAGACGTTCGTTCATCCAGCACAAAGGGAACGGGTTGCAGGAGAAACCCTTACTCTGGTTTCTCAGTCTGTTTCCTAGTGCCGGTTTGAAGTGCCTGCCGTTTTCCCTGTAAAACCGAGTTGGAGCTTGTACCTCTCCATATATATGTATGGAGTGGATTTTGCAACTGAAAAGAAACATTCTGTTCCCTTCAAGCTAGGTGAAGGACGGCTTTCACACACACTTATCTCTCAGAACTGAGCATGTGGAGAGACGTTCGTTCATCCAGCACAAAGGGAACGGGTTGCAGGAGAAACCCTTACTCTGGTTTCTCAGTCTGTTTCCTAGTGCCGGTTTGAAGTGCATGCCGTTTTCACTGTAAAACCGAGTTGGAGCTCGTACCTCCCCATATATATGTATGGAGTGGAGTTAGCAACTGAAAAGAAACTTTGTGTTCCCTTCAAGCTAGGTGAAGGACGGCTTTCACACACACTTATCTCTCAGAACTGAGCATGTGGAGAGACGTTCGTTCATCCAGCACAAAGGGAACGGGTTGCAGGAGAAACCCTTACTCTGGTTTCTCAGTCTGTTTCCTAGTGCCGGTTTGAAGTGCCTGCCGTTTTCACTGTAAAACCGATTTGGAGCTTCTACCTCCCCATATATATGTATGGAGTGGAGTTGGCAACTGAAAAGAAACTTTGTGTTCCCTTCAAGCTAGGTGAAGGACGGCTTTCACACACACTTATCTCTCAGAACTGAGCATGTGGAGAGACGTTCGTTCATCCAGCACAAAGGGAACGGGTTGCAGGAGAAACCCTTACTCTGGTTTCTCAGTCTGTTTCCTAGTGCCGGTTTGAAGTGCCTGCCGTTTTCACTGTAAAACCGAGTTGGAGCTTGTACCTCCCCATATATATGTATGGAGTGGAGTTGGCAACTGAAAAGAAACTTTGTGTTCCCTTCAAGCTAGGTGAAGGACGGCTTTCACACACACTTATCTCTCAGAACTGAGCATGTGGAGAGACGTTCGTTCATCCAGCACAAAGGGAACGGGTTGCAGGAGAAACCCTTACTCTGGTTTCTCAGTCTGTTTCCTAGTGCCGGATTGAAGTGCCTGCCGTTTTCACTGTAAAACCGAGTTGGTGCTTGTACCTCCCCATATATATGTATGGAGTGGAGTTGGCAACTGAAAAGAAACTTTGTGTTCCCTTCAAGCTAGGTGAAGGACGGCGTTCACACACACTTATCTCTCAGAACTGAGCATGTGGAGAGACGTTCGTTCATCTAGCACAAGGGAACGGGTTGCAGGAGAAACCCTTACTCTGGTTTCTCAGTCTGTTTCCTAGTGCCGGTTTGAAGTGCCTGCCGTTTTCACTGTAAAACCGAGTTGGAGCTTGTACCTCCCCATATATATGTATGGAGTGGAGTTGGCAACTGAAAAGAAACTTTGTGTTCCCTTCAAGCTAGGTGAAGGACGGCTTTCACACACACTTATCTCTCAGAACTGAGCATGTGGAGAGACGTTCGTTCATCCAGCACAAAAGGAACGGGTTGCAGGAGAAACCCTTACTCTGGTTTCTCAGTCTGTTTCCTAGTGCCGGTTTGAAGTGCCTGCCGTTTTCACTGTAAAACCGTGTTGGAGCTTGTACCTCCCCATATATATGTATGGAGTGGAGTTGGCAACTGAAAAGAAACTTTGTGTTCCCTTCAAGCTAGGTGAAGGACGGCTTTCACACACACTTATCTCTCAGAACTGAGCATGTGGAGAGACGTTCGTTCATCCAGCACAAGGGAACGGGTTGCAGGAGAAACCCTTACTCTGGTTTCTCAGTCTGTTTCCTAGTGCCGGTTTGAAGTGCCTGCCGTTTTCACTGTAAAACCGAGTTGGAGCTTGTACCTCCCCATATATATGTATGGAGTGGAGTTGGCAACTGAAAAGAAACTTTGTGTTCCCTTCAAGCTAGGTGAAGGACGGCTTTCACACACACTTATCTCTCAGAACTGAGCATGTGGAGAGACGTTCGTTCATCCAGCACAAATGGAACGGGTTGCAGGAGAAACCCTTACTCTGGTTTCTCAGTCTGTTTCCTAGTGCCGGTTTGAAGTGCCTGCCGTTTTCACTGTAAAACCGAGTTGGAGCTTGTACCTCCCCATATATATGTATGGAGTGGAGTTGGCAACTGAAAAGAAACTTTGTGTTCCCTTCAAGCTAGGTGAAGGACGGCTTTCACACACACTTATCTCTCAGAACTGAGCATGTGGAGAGACGTTCGTTCATCCAGCACAAAGGGAACGGGTTGCAGGAGAAACCCTTACTCTGGTTTCTCAGTCTGTTTCCTAGTGCCGGTTTGAAGTGCCTGCCGTTTTCCCTGTAAAACCGAGTTGGAGCTTGTACCTCTCCATATATATGTATGGAGTGGAGTTGGCAACTGAAAAGAAACTTTGTGTTCCCTTCAAGCTAGGTGAAGGACGGCTTTCACACACACTTATCTCTCAGAACTGAGCATGTGGAGAGACGTTCGTTCATCCAGCACAAAGGGAACGGGTTGCAGGAGAAACCCTTACTCTGGTTTCTCAGTCCGTTTCCTAGTGCCGGTTTGAAGTGCCTGCCGTTTTCACTGTAAAACCGAGTTGGAGCTTGTACCTCCCCATATATATGTATGGAGTGGAGTTGGCAACTGAAAAGAAACTTTGTGTTCCCTTCAAGCTATGTGAAGGACGGCTTTCACACACACTTATCTCTCAGAACTGAGCATGTGGAGAGACGTTCGTTCATCCAGCACAAAGGGAACGGTTTGCAGGAGAAACCCTTACTCTGGTTTCTCAGTCTGTTTCCTAGTGCCGGTTTGAAGTGCCTGCCGTTTTCACTGTAAAACCGAGTTGGAGCTTGTACCTCCCCATATATATGTATGGAGTGGAGTTGGCAACTGAAAAGAAACTTTGTGTTCCCTTCAAGCTAGGTGAAGGACGGCTTTCGCACACACTTATCTCTCAGAAATGAGCATGTGGAGAGACGTTCGTTCATCCAGCACAAAGGGAACGGGTTGCAGGAGAAACCCTTACTCTGGTTTCTCAGTCTGTTTCCTAGTGCCGGATTGAAGTGCCTGCCGTTTTCACTGTAAAACCGAGTTGGAGCTTGTACCTCCCCATATATATGTATGGAGTGGAGTTGGCAACTGAAAAGAAACTTTGTGTTCCCTTCAAGCTAGGTGAAGGACGGCTTTCACACACACATATCTCTCAGAACTGAGCAGGTGGAGAGACGTTCGTTCATCCAGCACAAGGGAACGGGTTGCAGGAGAAACCCTTACTCTGGTTTCTCAGTCTGTTTCCTAGTGCCGGTTTGAAGTGCCTGCCGTTTTCACTGTAAAACCGAGTTGGAGCTTATACCTCCACATATATATGTATGGAGTGGAGTTGGCAACTGAAAAGAAACTTTGTGTTCCCTTCAAGCTAGGTGAAGGACGGCTTTCACACACACTTATCTCTCAGAACTGAGCATGTGGAGAGACGTACGTTCATCCAGCACAAAGGGAACGGGTTGCAGGAGAAACCCTTACTCTCGTTTCTCAGTCTTTTTCCTAGTGCCGGTTTGAAGTGCCTGCCGTTTTCACTGTAAAACCGAGTTGGAGCTTGTACCTCCCCATATATATGTATGGAGTGGAGTTGGCAACTGAAAAGAAACTTTGTGTTCCCTTCAAGCTAGGTGAAGGACGGCTTTCACACACACTTATCTCTCAGAACTGAGCATGTGGAGAGACGTTCGTTCATCCAGCACAAAGGGAACGGGTTGCAGGAGAAACCCTTACTCTGGTTTCTCAGTCTGTTTCCTAGTGCCGGTTTGAAGTGCCTGCCGTTTTCACTGTAAAACCGAGTTGGAGCTTGTACCTCCCCATATATATGTATGGAGTGGAGTTGGCAACTGAAAAGAAACTTTTTGTTCCCTTCAAGCTAGGTGAAGGACGGCTTTCACACACACTTATCTCTCAGAACTGAGCATGTGGAGAGACGTTCGTTCATCCAGCACAAAGGGAACGGGTTGCAGGAGAAACCCTTTCTCTGGTTTCTCAGTCTGTTTCCTAGTGCCGTTTTGAAGTGCCTGCCGTTTTCACTGTAAAACCGAGTTGGAGCTTGTACCTCCCCATATATATGTATGGAGTGGAGTTGGCAACTGAAAAGAAACTTTGTGTTCCCTTCAAGCTAGGTGAAGGACGGCTTTCACACACACTTATCTCTCAGAACTGAGCATGTGGAGAGACGTTCGTTCATCCAGCACAAAGGGAACGGGTTGCAGGAGAAACCCTTACTCTGGTTTCTCAGTCTGTTTCCTAGTGCCGGTTTGAAGTGCCTGCCGTTTTCACTGTAAAACCGAGTTGGAGCTTGTACCTCTCCATATATATGTATGGAGTGGATTTTGCAACTGAAAAGAAACATTGTGTTCCCTTCAAGCTAGGTGAAGGACGGCTTTCACACACACTTATCTCTCAGAACTGAGCATGTGGAGAGACGTTCGTTCATCCAGCACAAAGGGAACGGGTTGCAGGAGAAACCCTTACTCTGGTTTCTCAGTCTGTTTCCTAGTGCCGGTTTGAAGTGCCTGCCGTTTTCACTGTAAAACCGAGTTGGAGCTCGTACCTCCCCATATATATGTATGGAGTGGAGTTAGCAACTGAAAAGAAACTTTGTGTTCCCTTCAAGCTAGGTGAAGGACGGCTTTCACACACACTTATCTCTCAGAACTGAGCATGTGGAGAGACGTTCGTTCATCCAGCACAAAGGGAACGGGTTGCAGGAGAAACCCTTACTCTGGTTTCTCAGTCTGTTTCCTAGTGCCGGTTTGAAGTGCCTGCCGTTTTCACTGTAAAACCGAGTTGGAGCTTGTACCTCGCCATATATATGTATGGAGTGGAGTTGGCAACTGAAAAGAAACTTTGTGTTCCCTTCAAGCTAGGTGAAGGACGGCTTTCACACACACTTATCTCTCAGAACTGAGCATGTGGAGAGACGTTCGTTCATCCAGCACTAAAGGAACGGGTTGCAGGAGAAACCCTTACTCTGGTTTCTCAGTCTGTTTCCTAGTGCCGGATTGAAGTGCCTGCCGTTTTCACTGTAAAACCGAGTTGGAGCTTGTACCTCCCCATATATATGTATGGAGTGGAGTTGGCAACTGAAAAGAAACTTTGTGTTCCCTTCAAGCTAGGTGAAGGACGGCTTTCACACACACATATCTCTCAGAACTGAGCATGTGGAGAGACGTTCGTTCATCCAGCACAAAGGGAACGGGTTGCAGGAGAAACCCTTACTCTGGTTTCTCAGTCTGTTTCCTAGTGCCGGTTTGAAGTGCCTGCCGTTTTCACTGTAAAACCGAGTTGGAGCTCGTACCTCCCCATATATATGTATGGAGTGGAGTTAGCAAATGAAAAGAAACTTTGTGTTCCCTTCAAGCTAGGTGAAGGACGGCTTTCACACACACTTACCTCTCAGAACTGAGCATGTGGAGAGACGTTCGTTCATCCAGCACAAAGGGAACGGGTTGCAGGAGAAACCCTAACTCTGGTTTCTCAGTCTGTTTCCTAGTGCCGGTTTGAAGTGCCTGCCGTTTTCACTGTAAAACCGAGTTGGAGCTTGTACCTCCCCATATATATGTATGGAGTGGAGTTGGCAACTGAAAAGAAACTTTGTGTTCCCTTCAAGCTAGGTGAAGGACGGCTTTCACACACACTTATCTCTCAGAACTGAGCATGTGGAGAGACGTTCGTTCATCCAGCACAAAGGGAACGGGTTGCAGGAGAAACCCTTACACTGGTTTCTCCGTCTGTTTCCTAGTGCCGGTTTGAAGTGCCTGCCGTTTTCACTGTAAAACCGAGTTGGAGCTTGTTCCTCCCCATATATATGTATGGAGTGGAGTTGGCAACTGAAAAGAAACTTTGTGTTCCCTTCAAGCTAGGTGAAGGACGGCTTTCACACACACTTATCTCTCAGAACTGAGCATGTGGAGAGACGTTCGTTCATCCAGCACAAGGGAACGGGTTGCAGGAGAAACCTTACTCTGGTTTCTCAGTCTGTTTCCTAGTGCCGGTTTGAAGTGCCTGCCGTTTTCACTGTAAAACCGAGTTGGAGCTTGTACCTCCCCATATATATGTATGGAGTGGAGTTGGCAACTGAAAAGAAACTTTGTGTTCCCTTCAAGCTAGGTGAAGGACGGCTTTCACACACACTTATCTCTCAGAACTGAGCATGTGGAGAGACGTACGTTCATCCAGCACAAAGGGAACGGGTTGCAGGAGAAACCCTTACTCTGGTTTCTCAGTCTGTTTCCTAGTGCCGGTTTGAAGTGCCTGCCGTTTTCACTGTAAAACCGAGTTGGAGGTTGTACCTCCCCATATATTTGTATGGAGTGGAGTTGGCAACTGAAAAGAAACTTTGTGTTCCCTTCAAGCTAGGTGAAGGACGGCTTTCACACACAATTATCTCTCAGAACTGAGCATGTGGAGAGACGTACGTTCATCCAGCACAAAGGGAACGGGTTGCAGGAGAAACCCTTACTCTGGTTTCTCAGTCTGTTTCCTAGTGCCGGTTTGAAGTGCCTGCCGTTTTCACTGTAAAACCGAGTTGGAGCTTGTACCTCCCCATATATATGTATGGAGTGGAGTTGGCAACTGAAAAGAAACTTTGTGTTCCCTTCAAGCTAGGTGAAGGACGGCTTTCACACACACTTATCTCTCAGAACTGAGCATGTGGAGAGACGTTCGTTCATCCAGCACAAAGGGAACGGGTTGCAGGAGAAACCCTTACTCTGGTTTCTCAGTCTGTTTCCTAGTGCCGGTTTGAAGTGCCTGCCGTTTTCAGTGTAAAACCGAGTTGGAGCTTGTACCTCCCCATATATATGTATGGAGTGGAGTTGGCAACTGAAAAGAAACTTTGTGTTCCCTTCAAGCTAGGTGAAGGACGGCTTTCACACACACTTATCTCTCAGAACTGAGCATGTGGAGAGACGTTCGTTCATCCAGCACAAAGGGAACGGGTTGCAGGAGAAACCCTTACTCTGGTTTCTCAGTCTGTTTCCTAGTGCCGGATTGAAGTGCCTGCCGTTTTCACTGTAAAACCGAGTTGGAGCTTGTACCTCCCCATATATATGTATGGAGTGGAGTTGGCAACTGAAAAGAAACTTTGTGTTCCCTTCAAGCTAGGTGAAGGACGGCTTTCACACACACTTATCTCTCAGAACTGAGCATGTGGAGAGACGTTCGTTCATCCAGCACAAAGGGAACGTGTTGCAGGAGAAACCCTTTCTCTGGTTTCTCAGTCTGTTTCCTAGTGCCGGTTTGAAGTGCCTGCCGTTTTCACTGTAAAACCGAGTTGGAGCTTGTACCTCCCCATATATATGTATGGAGTGGAGTTGGCAACTGAAAAGAAACTTTGTGTTCCCTTCAAGCTAGGTGAAGGACGGCTTTCACACACACTTATCTCTCAGAACTGAGCATGTGGAGAGACGTTCGTTCATCCAGCACAAAGGGAACGGGTTGCAGGAGAAACCCTTACTCTGGTTTCTCAGTCTGTTTCCTAGTGCCGGTTTGAAGTGCCTGCCGTTTTCACTGTAAAACCGAGTTGGAGCTCGTACCTCCCCATATATATGTATGGAGTGGAGTTAGCAAATGAAAAGAAACTTTGTGTTCCCTTCAAGCTAGGTGAAGGACGGCTTTCACACACACTTACCTCTCAGAACTGAGCATGTGGAGAGACGTTCGTTCATCCAGCACAAAGGGAACGGGTTGCAGGAGAAACCCTAACTCTGGTTTCTCAGTCTGTTTCCTAGTGCCGGTTTGAAGTGCCTGCCGTTTTCACTGTAAAACCGAGTTGGAGCTTGTACCTCCCCATATATATGTATGGAGTGGAGTTGGCAACTGAAAAGAAACTTTGTGTTCCCTTCAAGCTAGGTGAAAGACGGCTTTCACACACACTTATCTCTCAGAACTGAGCATGTGGAGAGACGTTCGTTCATCCAGCACAAAGGGAACGGGTTGCAGGAGAAACCCTTACACTGGTTTCTCAGTCTGTTTCCTAGTGCCGGTTTGAAGTGCCTGCCGTTTTCACTGTAAAACCGAGTTGGAGCTTGTACCTCCCCATATATATGTATGGAGTGGAGTTGGCAACTGAAAAGAAACTTTGTGTTCCCTTCAAGCTAGGTGAAGGACGGCTTTCACACACACTTATCTCTCAGAACTGAGCATGTGGAGAGACGTTCGTTCATCCAGCACAAGGGAACGGGTTGCAGGAGAAACCTTACTCTGGTTTCTCAGTCTGTTTCCTAGTGCCGGTTTGAAGTGCCTGCCGTTTTCACTGTAAAACCGAGTTGGAGCTTGTACCTCCCCATATATATGTATGGAGTGGAGTTGGCAACTGAAAAGAAACTTTGTGTTCCCTTCAAGCTAGGTGAAGGACGGCTTTCACACACACTTATCTCTCAGAACTGAGCATGTGGAGAGACGTTCGTTCATCCAGCACAAAGGGAACGTGTTGCAGGAGAAACCCTTTCTCTGGTTTCTCAGTCTGTTTCCTAGTGCCGGTTTGAAGTGCCTGCCGTTTTCACTGTAAAACCGAGTTGGAGCTTGTACCTCCCCATATATATGTATGGAGTGGAGTTGGCAACTGAAAAGAAACTTTGTGTTCCCTTCAAGCTAGGTGAAGGACGGCTTTCACACACACTTATCTCTCAGAACTGAGCATGTGGAGAGACGTTCGTTCATCCAGCACAAAGGGAACGTGTTGCAGGAGAAACCCTTTCTCTGGTTTCTCAGTCTGTTTCCTAGTGCCGGTTTGAAGTGCCTGCCGTTTTCACTGTAAAACCGAGTTGGAGCTTGTACCTCCCCATATATATGTATGGAGTGGAGTTGGCAACTGAAAAGAAACTTTGTGTTCCCTTCAAGCTAGGTGAAAGACGGCTTTCACACACACTTATCTCTCAGAACTGAGCATGTGGAGAGACGTTCGTTCATCCAGCACAAAGGGAACGGGTTGCAGGAGAAACCCTTACACTGGTTTCTCAGTCTGTTTCCTAGTGCCGGTTTGAAGTGCCTGCCGTTTTCACTGTAAAACCGAGTTGGAGCTTGTACCTCCCCATATATATGTATGGAGTGGAGTTGGCAACTGAAAAGAAACTTTGTGTTCCCTTCAAGCTAGGTGAAGGACGGCTTTCACACACACTTATCTCTCAGAACTGAGCATGTGGAGAGACGTTCGTTCATCCAGCACAAGGGAACGGGTTGCAGGAGAAACCTTACTCTGGTTTCTCAGTCTGTTTCCTAGTGCCGGTTTGAAGTGCCTGCCGTTTTCACTGTAAAACCGAGTTGGAGCTTGTACCTCCCCATATATATGTATGGAGTGGAGTTGGCAACTGAAAAGAAACTTTGTGTTCCCTTCAAGCTAGGTGAAGGACGGCTTTCACACACACTTATCTCTCAGAACTGAGCATGTGGAGAGACGTACGTTCATCCAGCACAAAGGGAACGGGTTGCAGGAGAAACCCTTACTCTGGTTTCTCAGTCTGTTTCCTAGTGCCGGTTTGAAGTGCCTGCCGTTTTCACTGTAAAACCGAGTTGGAGCTTGTACCTCCCCATATATTTGTATGGAGTGGAGTTGGCAACTGAAAAGAAACTTTGTGTTCCCTTCAAGCTAGGTGAAGGACGGCTTTCACACACAATTATCTCTCAGAACTGAGCATGTGGAGAGACGTACGTTCATCCAGCACAAAGGGAACGGGTTGCAGGAGAAACCCTTACTCTGGTTTCTCAGTCTGTTTCCTAGTGCCGGTTTGAAGTGCCTGCCGTTTTCACTGTAAAACCGAGTTGGAGCTTGTACCTCCCCATATATATGTATGGAGTGGAGTTGGCAACTGAAAAGAAACTTTGTGTTCCCTTCAAGCTAGGTGAAGGACGGCTTTCACACACACTTATCTCTCAGAACTGAGCATGTGGAGAGACGTTCGTTCATCCAGCACAAAGGGAACGGGTTGCAGGAGAAACCCTTACACTGGTTTCTCAGTCTGTTTCCTAGTGCCGGTTTGAAGTGCCTGCCGTTTTCACTGTAAAACCGAGTTGGAGCTTGTACCTCCCCATATATATGTATGGAGCGGAGTTGGCAACTGAAAAGAAACTTTGTGTTCCCTTCAAGCTAGGTGAAGGACGGCTTTCACACACACTTATCTATCAGAACTGAGCATGTGGAGAGACGTTCGTTCATCCAGCACTAAAGGAACGGGTTGCAGGAGAAACCCTTACTCTGGTTTCTCAGTCTGTTTCCTAGTGCCGGATTGAAGTGCCTGCCGTTTTCACTGTAAAACCGAGTTGGAGCTTGTAACTCCCCATATATATGTATGGAGTGGAGTTGGCAACTGAAAAGAAACTTTGTGTTCCCTTCAAGCTAGGTGAAGGACGGCTTTCACACACACTTATCTCTCAGAACTGAGCATGTGGAGAGACGTTCGTTCATCCAACACAAAGGGAACGGGTTGCAGGAGAAACCCTTACTCTGGTTTCTCAGTCTGTTTCCTAGTGCCGGTTTGAAGTGCCTGCCGTTTTCACTGTAAAACCGAGTTGGAGCTTGAACCTCCCCATATATATGTATGGAGTGGAGTTGGCAACTGAAAAGAAACTTTGTGTTCCCTTCAAGCTAGGTGAAGGACGGCTTTCACACACACTTATCTCTCAGAACTGAGCATGTGGAGAGACGTTCGTTCATCCAGCACAAAGGGAACGGGTTGCAGGAGAAACCCTTACTCTGGTTTCTCAGTCTGTTTCCTAGTGCCGGTTTGAAGTGCCTGCCGTTTTCACTGTAAATCCGGGTTGGAGATTGTACCTCCCCTTATATATGTATCGAGTTGCGTTTGCAACTGAAAAGAAACTTTGTGTTCCCTTCAAGCTAGGTGAAGGACGGCTTTCACACACACTTATCTCTCAGAACTGAGCATGTGGAGAGACGTTCGTTCATCCAGCACAAAGGGAACGGGTTGCAGGAGAAACCCTTACTCTGGATTCTCAGTCGGTTTCCTAGTGCCGGTTTGAAGTGCCTGCCGTTTTCACTGTAAAACCGAGTTGGAGCTTGTACCTCCCCATATATATGTATGGAGTGGAGTTGGCAACTGAAAAGAAACTTTGTGTTCCCTTCAAGCTAGGTGAAGAATGGCTTTCACACACACTTATCTCTCAGAACTGAGCATGTGGAGAGACGTTCGTTCATCCAGCACAAAGGGAACGGGTTGCAGGAGAAACCCTTACTCTGGTTTCTCAGTCTGTTTCCTAGTGCCGGTTTGAAGTGCCTGCCGTTTTCACTGTAAAACCGAGTTGGAGCTTGTACCTCCCCATATATATGTATGGAGTGGAGTTGGCAACTGAAAAGAAACTTTGTGTTCCCTTCAAGCTAGGTGAAGGACGGCTTTCACACACACTTATCTCTCAGAACTGAGCATGTGGAGAGACGTTCGTTCATCCAGCACAAAGGGAACGGGTTGCAGGAGAAACCATTACTTTGGATTCTCAGTCTGTTTCCTAGTGCTGGTTTGAAGTGCCTGCCGTTTTCACTGTAAAACCGAGTTGGAGCTTGTACCTCCCCTTATATATGTATCGAGTGGAGTTTGCAACTGAAAAGAAACTACGTGTTCCCTTTTAGCTAGGTGAAGGACGGCTTTCACACACACTTATCTCTCAGAACTGAGCATGTGGAGAGACGTTCGTTCATCCAGCACAAAGGGAACGGGTTGCAGGAGAAACCCTTACTCTGGTTTCTCAGTCTGTTTCCTAGTGCCGGTTTGAAGTGCCTGCCGTTTTCACTGTAAATCCGGGTTGGAGATTGTACCTCCCCTTATATATGTATCGAGTTGCGTTTGCAACTGAAAAGAAACTTTGTGTTCCCTTCAAGCTAGGTGAAGGACGGCTTTCACACACACTTATCTCTCAGAACTGAGCATGTGGAGAGACGTTCGTTCATCCAGCACAAAGGGAACGGGTTGCAGGAGAAACCCTTACTCTGGATTCTCAGTCGGTTTCCTAGTGCCGGTTTGAAGTGTCTGCCGTTTTCACTGTAAAACCGAGTTGGAGCTTGTACCTCCCCATATATATGTATGGAGTGGAGTTGGCAACTGAAAAGAAACTTTGTGTTCCCTTCAAGCTAGGTGAAGGACGGCTTTCACACACACTTATCTCTCAGAACTGAGCATGTGGAGAGACGTTCGTTCATCCAGCACAAAGGGAACGGGTTGCAGGAGAAACCCTTACTCTGGTTTCTCAGTCTGTTTCCTAGTGCCGGTTTGAAGTGCCTGCCGTTTTCACTGTAAAACCGAGTTGGAGCTTGTACCTCCCCATATATATGTATGGAGTGGAGTTGGCATCTGAAAAGAAACTTTGTGTTCCCTTCAAGCTAGGTGAAGAATTTCTTTCACACACACTTATCTCTCAGAACTGAGCATGTGGAGAGACGTTCGTTCATCCAGCACAAAGGGAACGGGTTGCAGGAGAAACCCTTACTCTGGTTTCTCAGTCTGTTTCCTAGTGCCGGTTTGAAGTGCCTGCCGTTTTCACTGTAAAACCGAGTTGGAGCTTGTACCTCCCCATATATATGTATGGAGTGGAGTTGGCAACTGAAAAGAAACTTTGTGTTCCCTTCAAGCTAGGTGAAGGACGGCATTCACACACACTTATCTCTCAGAACTGAGCATGTGGAGAGACGTTCGTTCATCCAGCACAAAGGGAACGGCTTGCAGGAGAAACCATTACTTTGGATTCTCAGTCTGTTTCCTAGTGCTGGTTTGAAGTGCCTGCCGTTTTCACTGTAAAACCGAGTTGGAGCTTGTACCTCCCCTTATATATGTTTCGAGTGGAGTTTGCAACTGAAAAGAAACTACGTGTTCCCTTTTAGCTAGGTGAAGGACGGCTTTCACACACACTTATCTCTCAGAACTGAGCATGTGGAGAGACGTTCGTTCATCCAGCACAAAGGGAACGGGTTGCAGGAGAAACCCTTACTCTGGTTTCTCAGTCTGTTTCCTAGTGCCGGTTTGAAGTGCCTGCCGTTTTCACTGTAAAACCGAGTTGGAGCTTGTTCCTCCCCATATATATGTATGGAGTGGAGTTGGCAACTGAAAAGAAACTTTGTGTTCCCTTCAAGATAGGTGAAGTTTGGCATTCACACTCACATATCTCTCAGAACTGAGCATGTGGAGAGACGTTCGTTCATCCAGCACAAAGGGAACGGGTTGCAGGAGAAACCCTTACTCGGGTTTCTCAGTCTGTTTCCTAGTGCCGGTTTGAAGTGCCTGCCGTTTTCACTGTAAAACCGAGTTGGAGCTTGTACCTCCCCTTATATATGTATGGAGTGGGGTTGGCAACTGAAAAGAAACTTTGTGTTCCCTTCAAGCTAGGTGAAGGACGGCTTTCACACACACTTATCTCTCAGAACTGAGCATGTGGAGAGACGTTCGTTCATCCAGCACAAAGGGAACGGGTTGCAGGAGAAACCCTTACTCTGGTTTCTCAGTCTGTTTCCTAGTGCTGGTTTGAAGTGCCTGCCGTTTTCACTGTAAAACCGAGTTGGAGCTTGTACCTCCCCATATATATGTATGGAGTGGAGTTGGCAACTAAAAAGAAACTTTGTGTTCCCTTCAAGCTAGGTGAAGGACGGCTTTCACACACACTTATCTCTCAGAACTGAGCATGTGGAGAGACGTTCGTTCATCCAGCACAAAGGGAACGGGTTGCAGGAGAAACCCTTACTCTGGTTTCTCAGTCTGTTTCCTAGTGCCGGTTTGAAGTGCCTGCCGTTTTCACTGTAAAACCGAGTTGGAGCTTGTTCCTCCCCATATATATGTATGGAGTGGAGTTTGCAACTGAAAAGAAACTTTGTGTTCCCTTCAAGCTAGGTGAAGGACAGCTTTCACACACACTTATCTCTCAGAATTGAGCATGTGGAGAGACGTTCGTTCATCCAGCACAAAGGGAACGGGTTGCAGGAGAAACCCTTACTCTGGTTTCTCAGTCTGTTTCCTAGTGCCGGTTTGAAGTGCCTGCCGTTTTCACTGTAAAACCGAGTTGGAGCTTGTACCTCCCCATATATATGTATGGAGTGGGGTTGGCAACTGAAAAGAAACTTTGTGTTCCCTTCAAGCTAGGTGAAGGACGGCTTTCACACACACTTATCTCTCAGAACTGAGCATGTGGAGAGACGTTCATTCATCCAGCACAAAGGGAACGGGTTGCAGGAGAAACCCTTACTCTGGTTTCTCAGTCTGTTTCCTAGTGCTGGTTTGAAGTGCCTGCCGTTTTCACTGTAAAACCGAGTTGGAGCTTGTTCCTCCCCATATATATGTATGGAGTGGAGTTTGCAACTGAAAAGAAACTTTGTGTTCCCTTCAAGCTAGGTGAAGGACGGCTTTCACACACACTTATCTCTCAGAACTGAGCATGTGGAGAGACGTTCGTTCATCCAGCACAAAGGGAACGGGTTGCAGGAGAAACCCTTACTCTGGTTTCTCAGTCTGTTTCCTAGTGCCGGTTTGAAGTGCCAGCCGTTTTCACTGTAAAACCGAGTTGAAGCTTGGACCTCCCCATCTATATGTATGGAGTGGAGTTGGCAACTGAAAAGAAACTTTGTGTTCCCTTCAAGCTAGGTGAAGGACGGCTTTCACACACACTTATCTCTCAGAACTGAGCATGTGGAGAGACGTTCGTTCATCCAGCACAAAGGGAACGGGTTGCAGGAGAAACCCTTACTTTTGATTCTCAGTCTGTTTCCTAGTGCTGGTTTGAAGTGCCTGCCGTTTCCACTGTAAAACCGAGTTGGAGCTTGTACCTCCCCTTATACATGTATCGAGTTGCGTTTGCAACTGAAAAGAAACTTTGTGTTCCCTTTTTGCTAGGTGAAGGACGGCTTTCACACACACTTATCTCTCAGAACTGAGCATGTGGAGAGACGTTCGTTCATCCAGCACAAAGGGAACGGGTTGCAGGAGAAACCCTTACTCTGGTTTCTCAGTCTGATTCCTAGTACCGGTTTGAAGTGCCTGCCGTTTTCACAGTAAACCCGAGTTGGAGCTTTTTCCTCCCCATATATATGTATGGAGTGGAGTTGGCAACTGAAAAGAAACTTTGTGTTCCCATCAAGCTAGGTGAAGGTTGGTATTCACACTCACTTATTTCTCAGAACTGAGCATGTGGAGAGACGTTCGTTCATCCAGCACAAAGAGAACGGGTTGCAGGAGAAACCCTTACTCTGGTTTCTCAGTCTGTTTCCTAGTGCCGGTTTGAAGTGCCTGCCGTTTCCACTGTAAAACCGAGTTGGAGCTTGTACCTCCCCATATATATGTATGGAGTGGAGTTGGCAACTGAAAAGAAACTTTGTGTTCCCTTCAAGCTAGGTGAAGGACGGCTTTCACACACACTTATCTCTCAGAACTGAGCATGTGGAGAGACGTTCGTTCATCCAGCACAAAGGGAACGGGTTGCAGGAGAAACCCTTACTCTGGATTCTCAGTCGGTTTCCTAGTGCCGGTTTGAAGTGCCTGCCGTTTTCACTGTAAAACCGAGTTGGAGCTTGTACCTCCCCATATATATGTATGGAGTGGATTTGGCAACTGAAAAGAAACTTTGTGTTCCCTTCAAGCTAGGTGAAGGACGGCATTCACACACACTTATCTCTCAGAACTGAGCATGTGGGGAGACGTTCGTTCATCCAGCACAAAGGGAACGGGTTGCAGGAGAAACCCTTACTCTGGTTTCTCAGTCTGTTTCCTAGTGCCGGTTTGAAGTGCCTGCCGTTTTCACTGTAAATCCGGGTTGGAGATTGTACCTCCCCTTATATATGTATCGAGTTGCGTTTGCAACTGAAAAGAAACTTTGTGTTCCCTTCAAGCTAGGTGAAGGACGGCTTTCACACACACTTATCTCTCAGAACTGAGCATGTGGAGAGACGTTCGTTCATCCAGCACAAAGGGAACGAGTTGCAAGAGAAACCCTTACTCTGGATTCTCAGTCGGTTTCCTAGTGCCGGTTTGAAGTGCCTGCCGTTTTCACTGTAAAACCGAGTTGGAGCTTGTACCTCCCCATATATATGTATGGAGTGGAGTTGGCAACTGAAAAGAAACTTTGTGTTCCCTTCAAGCTAGGTGAAGGACGGCTTTCACACACACTTATCTCTCAGAACTGAGCATGTGGAGAGACGTTCGTTCATCCAGCACAAAGGGAACGGGTTGCAGGAGAAACCCTTACTCTGGTTTCTCAGTCTGTTTCCTAGTGCCGGTTTGAAGTGCCTGCCGTTTTCACTGTAAAACCGAGTTGGAGCTTGTACCTCCCCATATATATGTATGGAGTGGAGTTGGCAACTGAAAAGAAACTTTGTGTTCCCTTCAAGCTAGGTGAAGAATGGCTTTCACACACACTTATCTCTCAGAACTGAGCATGTGGAGAGACGTTCGTTCATCCAGCACAAAGGGAACGGGTTGCAGGAGAAACCCTTACTCTGGTTTCTCAGTCTGTTTCCTAGTGCCGGTTTGAAGTGCCTGCCGTTTTCACTGTAAAACCGAGTTGGAGCTTGTACCTCCCCATATATATGTATGGAGTGGAGTTGGCAACTGAAAAGAAACTTTCTGTTCCCTTCAAGCTAGGTGAAGGACGGCTTTCACACACACTTATCTCTCAGAACTGAGCATGTGGAGAGACGTTCGTTCATCCAGCACAAAGGGAACGGGTTGCAGGAGAAACCCTTACTTTGGATTCTCAGTCTGTTTCCTAGTGCTGGTTTGAAGTGCCTGCCGTTTTCACTGTAAAACCGAGTTGGAGCTTGTACCTCCCCTTATATATGTATCGAGTGGAATTTGCAACTGAAAAGAAACTTTGTGTTCCCTTTTATCTAGGTGAAGGACGGCTTTCACACACACTTATCTCTCAGAACTGAGCATGTGGAGAGACGTTCGTTCATCCAGCACAAAGGGAACGGGTTGCAGGAGAAACCCTTACTCTGGTTTCTCAGTCTGTTTCCTAGTGCCGGTTTGAAGTGCCTGCCGTTTTCACTGTAAAACCGAGTTGGAGCTTGTTCCTCCCCATATATATGTATGGAGTGGAGTTGGCAACTGAAAAGAAACTTTGTGTTCCCTTCAAGCTAAGTGAAGGACGGCTTTCACACTCACATATCTCTCAGAACTGAGCATGTGGAGAGACGTTCGTTCATCCAGCACAAAGGAACGGGTTGCAGGAGAAACCCTTACTCGGGTTTCTCAGTCTGTTTCCTAGTGCCGGTTTGAATTGCCTGCCGTTTTCACTGTAAAACCGAGTTGGAGCTTGTACCTCCCCTTATATATGTATGGAGTGGAGTTGGCAACTGAAAAGAAACTTTGTGTTCCCTTCAAGCTAGGTGAAGGACGGCTTTCACACACACTTATCTCTCAGAACTGAGCATGTGGAGAGACGTTCGTTCATCCAGCACAAAGGGAACGGGTTGCAGGAGAAACCCTTACTCTGGTTTCTCAGTCTGTTTCCTAGTGCCGGTTTGAAGTGCCTGCCGTTTTCACTGTAAAACCGAGTTGGAGCTTGTACCTCCCCTTATATATGTATGGAGTGTAGTTGGCAACTGAAAAGAAACTTTGTGTTCCCTTCAAGCTAGGTGAAGGACGGCTTTCACACACACTTATCTCTCAGAACTGAGCATGTGGAGAGACGTTCGTTCATCCAGCACAAAGGGAACGGGTTGCAGGAGAAACCCTTACTCTGGTTTCTCAGTCTGTTTCCTAGTGCCGGTTTGAAGTGCCTGCCGTTTTCACTGTAAAACCGAGTTGGAGCTTGTTCCTCCCCATATATATGTATGGAGTGGAGTTTGCAACTGAAAAGAAACTTTGTGTTCCCTTCAAGCTAGGTGAAGGACGGCTTTCACACACACTTATCTCTCAGAACTGAGCATGTGGAGAGACGTTCGTTCATCCAGCACAAAGGGAACGGGTTGCAGGAGAAACCCTTACTCTGGTTTCTCAGTCTGTTTCCTAGTGCCGGTTTGAAGTGCCTGCCGTTTTCACTGTAAAACCGAGTTGGAGCTTGTACCTCCCCATATATATGTATGGAGTGGGGTTGGCAACTGAAAAGAAACTTTGTGTTCCCTTCAAGCTAGGTGAAGGACGGCTTTCACACACACTTATCTCTCAGAACTGAGCATGTGGAGAGACGTTCGTTCATCCAGCACAAAGGGAACGGGTTGCAGGAGAAACCCTTACTCTGGTTTCTCAGTCTGTTTCCTAGTGCCGGTTTGAAGTGCCTGCCGTCTTCACTGTAAAACCGAGTTGGAGCTTGTACCTCCCCTTATACATGTATCGAGTTGCGTTTGCAACTGAAAAGAAACTTTGTGTTCCCTTTTAGCTAGGTGAAGGACGGCTTTCACACACACTTATCTCTCAGAACTGAGCATGTGGAGAGACGTTCGTTCATCCAGCACAAAGGGAACGGGTTGCAGGAGAAACCCTTACTTTTGATTCTCAGTCTGTTTCCTAGTGCTGGTTTGAAGTGCCTGCCGTTTCCACTGTAAAACCGAGTTGGAGCTTGTACCTCCCCTTATACATGTATCGAGTTGCGTTTGCAACTGAAAAGAAACTTTGTGTTCCCTTTTAGCTAGGTGAAGGACGGCTTTCACACACACTTATCTCTCAGAACTGAGCATGTGGAGAGACGTTCGTTCATCCAGCACAAAGGGAACGGGTTGCAGGAGAAACCCTTACTCTGGTTTCTCAGTCTGATTCCTAGTACCGGTTTGAAGTGCCTGCCGTTTTCACAGTAAACCCGAGTTGGAGCTTTTTCCTCCCCATATATATGTATGGAGTGGAGTTGGCAACTGAAAAGAAACTTTTTGTTCCCTTCAAGCTAGGTGAAGGTTGGTATTCACACTCACTTATCTCTCAGAACTGAGCATGTGGAGAGACGATCGTTCATCCAGCACAAAGAGAACGGGTTGCAGGAGAAACCCTTACTCTGGTTTCTCAGTCTGTTTCCTAGTGCCGGTTTGAAGTGCCTGCCGTTTCCACTGTAAAACCGAGTTGGAGCTTGTACCTCCCCATATATATGTATGGAGTGGAGTTGGCAACTGAAAAGAAACTTTGTGTTCCCTTCAAGCTAGGTGAAGGACGGCTTTCACACACACTTATCTCTCAGAACTGAGCATGTGGAGAGACGTTCGTTCATCCAGCACAAAGGGAACGGGTTGCAGGAGAAACCCTTACTCTGGATTCTCAGTCGGTTTCCTAGTGCCGGTTTGAAGTGCCTGCCGTTTTCACTGTAAAACCGAGTTGGAGCTTGTACCTCCCCATATATATGTATGGAGTGGATTTGGCAACTGAAAAGAAACTTTGTGTTCCCTTCAAGCTAGGTGAAGGACGGCATTCACACACACTTATCTCTCAGAACTGAGCATGTGGGGAGACGTTCGTTCATCCAGCACAAAGGGAACGGGTTGCAGGAGAAACCCTTACTCTGGTTTCTCAGTCTGTTTCCTAGTGCCGGTTTGAAGTGCCTGCCGTTTTCACTGTAAATCCGGGTTGGAGATTGTACCTCCCCTTATATATGTATCGAGTTGCGTTTGCAACTGAAAAGAAACTTTGTGTTCCCTTCAAGCTAGGTGAAGGACGGCTTTCACACACACTTATCTCTCAGAACTGAGCATGTGGAGAGACGTTCGTTCATCCAGCACAAAGGGAACGAGTTGCAAGAGAAACCCTTACTCTGGATTCTCAGTCGGTTTCCTAGTGCCGGTTTGAAGTGCCTGCCGTTTTCACTGTAAAACCGAGTTGGAGCTTGTACCTCCCCATATATATGTATGGAGTGGAGTTGGCAACTGAAAAGAAACTTTGTGTTCCCTTCAAGCTAGGTGAAGGACGGCTTTCACACACACTTATCTCTCAGAACTGAGCATGTGGAGAGACGTTCGTTCATCCAGCACAAAGGGAACGGGTTGCAGGAGAAACCCTTACTCTGGTTTCTCAGTCTGTTTCCTAGTGCCGGTTTGAAGTGCCTGCCGTTTTCACTGTAAAACCGAGTTGGAGCTTGTACCTCCCCATATATATGTATGGAGTGGAGTTGGCAACTGAAAAGAAACTTTGTGTTCCCTTCAAGCTAGGTGAAGAATGGCTTTCACACACACTTATCTCTCAGAACTGAGCATGTGGAGAGACGTTCGTTCATCCAGCACAAAGGGAACGGGTTGCAGGAGAAACCCTTACTCTGGTTTCTCAGTCTGTTTCCTAGTGCCGGTTTGAAGTGCCTGCCGTTTTCACTGTAAAACCGAGTTGGAGCTTGTACCTCCCCATATATATGTATGGAGTGGAGTTGGCAACTGAAAAGAAACTTTCTGTTCCCTTCAAGCTAGGTGAAGGACGGCTTTCACACACACTTATCTCTCAGAACTGAGCATGTGGAGAGACGTTCGTTCATCCAGCACAAAGGGAACGGGTTGCAGGAGAAACCCTTACTTTGGATTCTCAGTCTGTTTCCTAGTGCTGGTTTGAAGTGCCTGCCGTTTTCACTGTAAAACCGAGTTGGAGCTTGTACCTCCCCTTATATATGTATCGAGTGGAGTTTGCAACTGAAAAGAAACTTTGTGTTCCCTTTTATCTAGGTGAAGGACGGCTTTCACACACACTTATCTCTCAGAACTGAGCATGTGGAGAGACGTTCGTTCATCCAGCACAAAGGGAACGGGTTGCAGGAGAAACCCTTACTCTGGTTTCTCAGTCTGTTTCCTAGTGCCGGTTTGAAGTGCCTGCCGTTTTCACTGTAAAACCGAGTTGGAGCTTGTTCCTCCCCATATATATGTATGGAGTGGAGTTGGCAACTGAAAAGAAACTTTGTGTTCCCTTCAAGCTAAGTGAAGGACGGCTTTCACACTCACATATCTCTCAGAACTGAGCATGTGGAGAGACGTTCGTTCATCCAGCACAAAGGAACGGGTTGCAGGAGAAACCCTTACTCGGGTTTCTCAGTCTGTTTCCTAGTGCCGGTTTGAATTGCCTGCCGTTTTCACTGTAAAACCGAGTTGGAGCTTGTACCTCCCCTTATATATGTATGGAGTGGAGTTGGCAACTGAAAAGAAACTTTGTGTTCCCTTCAAGCTAGGTGAAGGACGGCTTTCACACACACTTATCTCTCAGAACTGAGCATGTGGAGAGACGTTCGTTCATCCAGCACAAAGGGAACGGGTTGCAGGAGAAACCCTTACTCTGGTTTCTCAGTCTGTTTCCTAGTGCCGGTTTGAAGTGCCTGCCGTTTTCACTGTAAAACCGAGTTGGAGCTTGTACCTCCCCTTATATATGTATGGAGTGTAGTTGGCAACTGAAAAGAAACTTTGTGTTCCCTTCAAGCTAGGTGAAGGACGGCTTTCACACACACTTATCTCTCAGAACTGAGCATGTGGAGAGACGTTCGTTCATCCAGCACAAAGGGAACGGGTTGCAGGAGAAACCCTTACTCTGGTTTCTCAGTCTGTTTCCTAGTGCCGGTTTGAAGTGCCTGCCGTTTTCACTGTAAAACCGAGTTGGAGCTTGTTCCTCCCCATATATATGTATGGAGTGGAGTTTGCAACTGAAAAGAAACTTTGTGTTCCCTTCAAGCTAGGTGAAGGACGGCTTTCACACACACTTATCTCTCAGAACTGAGCATGTGGAGAGACGTTCGTTCATCCAGCACAAAGGGAACGGGTTGCAGGAGAAACCCTTACTCTGGTTTCTCAGTCTGTTTCCTAGTGCCGGTTTGAAGTGCCTGCCGTTTTCACTGTAAAACCGAGTTGGAGCTTGTACCTCCCCATATATATGTATGGAGTGGGGTTGGCAACTGAAAAGAAACTTTGTGTTCCCTTCAAGCTAGGTGAAGGACGGCTTTCACACACACTTATCTCTCAGAACTGAGCATGTGGAGAGACGTTCGTTCATCCAGCACAAAGGGAACGGGTTGCAGGAGAAACCCTTACTCTGGTTTCTCAGTCTGTTTCCTAGTGCCGGTTTGAAGTGCCTGCCGTCTTCACTGTAAAACCGAGTTGGAGCTTGTACCTCCCCTTATACATGTATCGAGTTGCGTTTGCAACTGAAAAGAAACTTTGTGTTCCCTTTTAGCTAGGTGAAGGACGGCTTTCACACACACTTATCTCTCAGAACTGAGCATGTGGAGAGACGTTCGTTCATCCAGCACAAAGGGAACGGGTTGCAGGAGAAACCCTTACTTTTGATTCTCAGTCTGTTTCCTAGTGCTGGTTTGAAGTGCCTGCCGTTTCCACTGTAAAACCGAGTTGGAGCTTGTACCTCCCCTTATACATGTATCGAGTTGCGTTTGCAACTGAAAAGAAACTTTGTGTTCCCTTTTAGCTAGGTGAAGGACGGCTTTCACACACACTTATCTCTCAGAACTGAGCATGTGGAGAGACGTTCGTTCATCCAGCACAAAGGGAACGGGTTGCAGGAGAAACCCTTACTCTGGTTTCTCAGTCTGATTCCTAGTACCGGTTTGAAGTGCCTGCCGTTTTCACAGTAAACCCGAGTTGGAGCTTTTTCCTCCCCATATATATGTATGGAGTGGAGTTGGCAACTGAAAAGAAACTTTTTGTTCCCTTCAAGCTAGGTGAAGGTTGGTATTCACACTCACTTATCTCTCAGAACTGAGCATGTGGAGAGACGTTCGTTCATCCAGCACAAAGAGAACGGGTTGCAGGAGAAACCCTTACTCTGGTTTCTCAGTCTGTTTCCTAGTGCCGGTTTGAAGTGCCTGCCGTTTTCACTGTAAAACCGAGTTGGAGCTTGTACCTCCCCATATATATGTATGGAGTGGAGTTGGCAACTGAAAAGAAACTTTGTGTTCCCTTCAAGCTAGGTGAAGGACGGCTTTCACACACACTTATCTCTCAGAACTGAGCATGTGGAGAGACGTTCGTTCATCCAGCACAAAGGGAACGGGTTGCAGGAGAAACCCTTACTCTGGATTCTCAGTCGGTTTACTAGTGCCGGTTTGAAGTGCCTGCCGTTTTCACTGTAAAACCGAGTTGGAGCTTGTACCTCCCCATATATATGTATGGAGTGGAGTTGGCAACTGAAAAGAAACTTTGTGTTCCCTTCAAGCTAGGTGAAGGACGGCATTCACACACACTTATCTCTCAGAACTGAGCATGTGGAGAGACGTTCGTTCATCCAGCACAAAGGGAACGGGTTGCAGGAGAAACCCTTACTCTGGTTTCTCAGTCTGTTTCCTAGTGCCGGTTTGAAGTGCCTGCCGTTTTCACTGTAAATCCGGGTTGGAGATTTTACCTCCCCTTATATATGTATCGAGTTGCGTTTGCAACTGAAAAGAAACTTTGTGTTCCCTTCAAGCTAGGTGAAGGACGGCTTTCACACACACTTATCTCTCAGAACTGAGCATGTGGAGAGACGTTCGTTCATCCAGCAGAAAGGGAACGGGTTGCAAGAGAAACCCTTACTCTGGATTCTCAGTCGGTTTCCTAGTGCCGGTTTGAAGTGCCTGCCGTTTTCACTGTAAAACCGAGTTGGAGCTTGGACCTCCCCATATATATGTATGGAGTGGAGTTGGCAACTGAAAAGAAACTTTGTGTTCCCTTCAAGCTAGGTGAAGGACGGCTTTCACACACACTTATCTCTCAGAACTGAGCATGTGGAGAGACGTTCGTTCATCCAGCACAAAGGGAACGGGTTGCAGGAGAAACCCTTACTCTGGTTTCTCAGTCTGTTTCCTAGTGCCGGTTTGAAGTGCCTGCCGTTTTCACTGTAAAACCGAGTTGGAGCTTGTACCTCCCCTTATATATGTATGGAATGTAGTTGGCAACTGAAAAGAAACTTTGTGTTCCCTTCAAGCTAGGTGAAGGACGGCTTTCACACACACTTATCTCTCAGAACTGAGCATGTGGAGAGACGTTCGTTCATCCAGCACAAAGGGAACGGGTTGCAGGAGAAACCCTTACTCTGGTTTCTCAGTCTGTTTCCTAGTGCCGGTTTGAAGTGCCTGCCGTTTTCACTGTAAAACCGAGTTGGAGCTTGTTCCTCCCCATATATATGTATGGAGTGGAGTTTGCAACTGAAAAGAAACTTTGTGTTCCCTTCAAGCTAGGTGAAGGACGGCTTTCACACACACTTATCTCTCAGAACTTAGCATGTGGAGAGACGTTCGTTCATCCAGCACAAAGGGAACGGGTTGCAGGAGAAACCCTTACTCTGGTTTCTCAGTCTGTTTCCTAGTGCCGGTTTGAAGTGCCTGCCGTTTTCACTGTAAAACCGAGTTGGAGCTTGTACCTCCCCATATATATGTATGGAGTGGGGTTGGCAACTGAAAAGAAACTTTGTGTTCCCTTCAAGCTAGGTGAAGGACGGCTTTCACACACACTTATCTCTCAGAACTGAGCATGTGGAGAGACGTTCGTTCATCCAGCACAAAGGGAACGGGTTGCAGGAGAAACCCTTACTCTGGTTTCTCAGTCTGTTTCCTAGTGCCGGTTTGAAGTGCCTGCCGTCTTCACTGTAAAACCGAGTTGGAGCTTGTACCTCCCCTTATACATGTATCGAGTTGCGTTTGCAACTGAAAAGAAACTTTGTGTTCCCTTTTAGCTAGGTGAAGGACGGCTTTCACACACACTTATCTCTCAGAACTGAGCATGTGGAGAGACGTTCGTTCATCCAGCACAAAGGGAACGGGTTGCAGGAGAAACCCATACTTTTGATTCTCAGTCTGTTTCCTAGTGCTGGTTTGAAGTGCCTGCCGTTTCCACTGTAAAACCGAGTTGGAGCTTGTACCTCCCCTTATACATGTATCGAGTTGCGTTTGCAACTGAAAAGAAACTTTGTGTTCCCTTTTAGCTAGGTGAAGGACGGCTTTCACACACACTTATCTCTCAGAACTGAGCATGTGGAGAGACGTTCGTTCATCCATCACAAAGGGAACGGGTTTCAGGAGAAACCCTTACTCTGGTTTCTCAGTCTGATTCCTAGTACCGGTTTGAAGTGCCTGCCGTTTTCACAGTAAACCCGAGTTGGAGCTTTTTCCTCCCCATATATATGTATGGAGTGGAGTTGGCAACTGAAAAGAAACTTTGTGTTCCCTTCAAGCTAGGTGAAGGTTGGTATTCACACTCACTTATCTCTCAGAACTGAGCATGTGGAGAGACGTTCGTTCATCCAGCACAAAGAGAACGGGTTGCAGGAGAAACCCTTACTCTGGTTTCTCAGTCTGTTTCCTAGTGCCGGTTTGAAGTGCCTGCCGTTTTCACTGTAAAACCGAGTTGGAGCTTGTACCTCCCCATATATATGTATGGAGTGGAGTTGGCAACTGAAAAGAAACTTTGTGTTCCCTTCAAGCTAGGTGAAGGACGGCTTTCACACACACTTATCTCTCAGAACTGAGCATGTGGAGAGACGTTCGTTCATCCAGCACAAAGGGAACGGGTTGCAGGAGAAACCCTTACTCTGGATTCTCAGTCGGTTTACTAGTGCCGGTTTGAAGTGCCTGCCGTTTTCACTGTAAAACCGAGTTGGAGCTTGTACCTCCCCATATATATGTATGGAGTGGAGTTGGCAACTGAAAAGAAACTTTGTGTTCCCTTCAAGCTAGGTGAAGGACGGCATTCACACACACTTATCTCTCAGAACTGAGCATGTGGAGAGACGTTCGTTCATCCAGCACAAAGGGAACGGGTTGCAGGAGAAACCCTTACTCTGGTTTCTCAGTCTGTTTCCTAGTGCCGGTTTGAAGTGCCTGCCGTTTTCACTGTAAATCCGGGTTGGAGATTGTACCTCCCCTTATATATGTATCGAGTTGCGTTTGCAACTGAAAAGAAACTTTGTGTTCCCTTCAAGCTAGGTGAAGGACGGCTTTCACACACACTTATCTCTCAGAACTGAGCATGTGGAGAGACGTTCGTTCATCCAGCACAAAGGGAACGAGTTGCAAGAGAAACCCTTACTCTGGATTCTCAGTCTGTTTCCTAGTGCCGGTTTGAAGTGCCTGCCGTTTTCACTGTAAAACCGAGTTGGAGCTTTTACCTCCCCATATATATGTATGGAGTGGAGTTGGCAACTGAAAAGAAACTTTGTGTTCCCTTCAAGCTAGGTGAAGGACGGCTTTCACACACACTTATCTCTCAGAACTGAGCATGTGGAGAGACGTTCGTTCATCCAGCACAAAGGGAACGGGTTGCAGGAGAAACCCTTACTCTGGTTTCTCAGTCTGTTTCCTAGTGCCGGTTTGAAGTGCCTGCCGTTTTCACTGTAAAACCGAGTTGGAGCTTGTACCTCCCCTTATATATGTATGGAGTGTAGTTGGCAACTGAAAAGAAACTTTGTGTTCCCTTCAAGCTAGGTGAAGGACGGCTTTCACACACACTTATCTCTCAGAACTGAGCATGTGGAGAGACGTTCGTTCATCCAGCACAAAGGGAACGGGTTGCAGGAGAAACCCTTACTCTGGTTTCTCAGTCTGTTTCCTAGTGCCGGTTTGAAGTGCCTGCCGTTTTCACTGTAAAACCGAGTTGGAGCTTGTTCCTCCCCATATATATGTATGGAGTGGAGTTTGCAACTGAAAAGAAACTTTGTGTTCCCTTCAAGCTAGGTGAAGGACGGCTTTCACACACACTTATCTCTCAGAACTGAGCATGTGGAGAGACGTTCGTTCATCCAGCACAAAGGGAACGGGTTGCAGGAGAAACCCTTACTCTGGTTTCTCAGTCTGTTTCCTAGTGCCGGTTTGAAGTGCCTGCCGTTTTCACTGTAAAACCGAGTTGGAGCTTGTACCTCCCCATATATATGTATGGAGTGGGGTTGGCAACTGAAAAGAAACTTTGTGTTCCCTTCAAGCTAGGTGAAGGACGGCTTTCACACACACTTATCTCTCAGAACTGAGCATGTGGAGAGACATTCGTTCATCCAGCACAAAGGGAACGGGTTGCAGGAGAAACCCTTACTCTGGTTTCTCAGTCTGTTTCCTAGTGCCGGTTTGAAGTGCCTGCCGTTTTCACTGTAAAACCGAGTTGGAGCTTGTTCCTCCCCATATATATGTATGGAGTGGAGTTTGCAACTGAAAAGAAACTTTGTGTTCCCTTCAAGCTAGGTGAAGGACGGCTTTCACACACACTTATCTCTCAGAACTGAGCATGTGGAGAGACGTTCGTTCATCCAGCACAAAGGAACGGGTTGCAGGAGAAACCCTTACTCGGGTTTCTCAGTCTGTTTCCTAGTGCCGGTTTGAAGTGCCTGCCGTTTTCACTGTAAAACCGAGTTGGAGCTTGTACCTCCCCTTATATATGTATGGAGTGGAGTTGGCAACTGAAAAGAAACTTTGTGTTCCCTTCAAGCTAGGTGAAGGACGGCTTTCACACACACTTATCTCTCAGAACTGAGCATGTGGAGAGACGTTCGTTCATCCAGCACAAAGGGAACGGGTTGCAGGAGAAACCCTTACTCTGGTTTCTCAGTCTGTTTCCTAGTGCCGGTTTGAAGTGCCTGCCGTTTTCACTGTAAAACCGAGTTGGAGCTTGTACCTCCCCTTATATATGTATGGAGTGTAGTTGGCAACTGAAAAGAAACTTTGTGTTCCCTTCAAGCTAGGTGAAGGACGGCTTTCACACACACTTATCTCTCAGAACTGAGCATGTGGAGAGACGTTCGTTCATCCAGCACAAAGGGAACGGGTTGCAGGAGAAACCCTTACTCTGGTTTCTCAGTCTGTTTCCTAGTGCCGGTTTGAAGTGCCTGCCGTTTTCACTGTAAAACCGAGTTGGAGCTTGTTCCTCCCCATATATATGTATGGAGTGGAGTTTGCAACTGAAAAGAAACTTTGTGTTCCTTTCAAGCTAGGTGAAGGACGGCTTTCACACACACTTATCTCTCAGAACTGAGCATGTGGAGAGACGTTCGTTCATCCAGCACAAAGGGAACGGGTTGCAGGAGAAACCCTTACTCGGGTTTCTCAGTCTGTTTCCTAGTGCCGGTTTGAAGTGCCTGCCGTTTTCACTGTAAAACCGAGTTGGAGCTTGTACCTCCCCATATATATGTATGGAGTGGGGTTGGCAACTGAAAAGAAACTTTGTGTTCCCTTCAAGCTAGGTGAAGGACGGCTTTCACACACACTTATCTCTCAGAACTGAGCATGTGGAGAGACGTTCGTTCATCCAGCACAAAGGGAACGGGTTGCAGGAGAAACCCTTACTCTGGTTTCTCAGTCTGTTTCCTAGTGCCGGTTTGAAGTGCCTGCCGTCTTCACTGTAAAACCGAGTTGGAGCTTGTACCTCCCCTTATACATGTATCGAGTTGCGTTTGCAACTGAAAAGAAACTTTGTGTTCCCTTTTAGCTAGGTGAAGGACGGCTTTCACACACACTTATCTCTCAGAACTGAGCATGTGGAGAGACGTTCGTTCATCCAGCACAAAGGGAACGGGTTGCAGGAGAAACCCTTACTTTTGATTCTCAGTCTGTTTCCTAGTGCTGGTTTGAAGTGCCTGCCGTTTCCACTGTAAAACCGAGTTGGAGCTTGTACCTCCCCTTATACATGTATCGAGTTGCGTTTGCAACTGAAAAGAAACTTTGTGTTCCCTTTTAGCTAGGTGAAGGACGGCTTTCACACACACTTATCTCTCAGAACTGAGCATGTGGAGAGACGTTCGATCATCCAGCACAAAGGGAACGGGTTGCAGGAGAAACCCTTACTCTGGTTTCTCAGTCTGATTCCTAGTACCGGTTTGAAGTGCCTGCCGTTTTCACAGTAAACCCGAGTTGGAGCTTTTTCCTACCCATATATATGTATGGAGTGGAGTTGGCAACTGAAAAGAAACTTTGTGTTCCCTTCAAGCTAGGTGAAGGTTGGTATTCACACTCACTTATCTCTCAGAACTGAGCATGTGGAGAGACGTTCGTTCATCCAGCACAAAGAGAACGGGTTGCAGGAGAAACCCTTACTCTGGTTTCTCAGTCTGTTTCCTAGTGCCGGTTTGAAGTGCCTGCCGTTTTCACTGTAAAACCGAGTTGGAGCTTGTACCTCCCCATATATATGTATGGAGTGGAGTTGGCAACTGAAAAGAAACTTTGTGTTCCCTTCAAGCTAGGTGAAGGACGGCTTTCACACACACTTATCTCTCAGAACTGAGCATGTGGAGAGACGTTCGTTCATCCAGCACAAAGGGAACGGGTTGCAGGAGAAACCCTTACTCTGGATTCTCAGTCGGTTTCCTAGTGCCGGTTTGAAGTGCCTGCCGTTTTCAATGTAAAACCGAGTTGGAGCTTGTACCTCCCCATATATATGTATGGAGTGGAGTTGGCAACTGAAAAGAAACTTTGTGTTCCCTTCAAGCTAGGTGAAGGACGGCATTCACACACACTTATCTCTCAGAACTGAGCATGTGGAGAGACGTTCGTTCATCCAGCACAAAGGGAACGGGTTGCAGGAGAAACCCTTACTCTGGTTTCTCAGTCTGTTTCCTAGTGCCGGTTTGAAGTGCCTGCCGTTTTCACTGTAAATCCGGGTTGGAGATTGTACCTCCCCTTATATATGTATCGAGTTGCGTTTGCAACTGAAAAGAAACTTTGTGTTCCCTTCAAGCTAGGTGAAGGACGGCTTTCACACACACTTATCTCTCAGAACTGAGCATGTGGAGAGACGTTCGTTCATCCAGCACAAAGGGAACGAGTTGCAAGAGAAACCCTTACTCTGGATTCTCAGTCGGTTTCCTAGTGCCGATTTGAAGTGCCTGCCGTTTTCACTGTAAAACCGAGTTGGAGCTTGTACCTCCCCATATATATGTATGGAGTGGAGTTGGCAACTGAAAAGAAACTTTGTGTTCCCTTCAAGCTAGGTGAAGGACGGCTTTCACACACACTTATCTCTCAGAACTGAGCATGTGGAGAGACGTTCGTTCATCCAGCACAAAGGGAACGGGTTGCAGGAGAAACCCTTACTCTGGTTTCTCAGTCTGTTTCCTAGTGCCGGTTTGAAGTGCCTGCCGTTTTCACTGTAAAACCGAGTTGGAGCTTGTACCTCCCCTTATACATGTATCGAGTGGAGTTTGCAACTGAAAAGAAACTTTGTGTTCCCTTTTAGCTAGGTGAAGGACGGCTTTCACACACACTTATCTCTCAGAACTGAGCATGTGGAGAGACGTTCGTTCATCCAGCACAAAGGGAACGGGTTGCAGGAGAAACCCTTACTTTTGATTCTCAGTCTGTTTCCTAGTGCTGGTTTGAAGTGCCTGCCGTTTCCACTGTAAAACCGAGTTGGAGCTTGTACCTCCCCTTATACATGTATCGAGTTGCGTTTGCAACTGAAAAGAAACTTTGTGTTCCCTTTTAGCTAGGTGAAGGACGGCTTTCACACACACTTATCTCTCAGAACTGAGCATGTGGAGAGACGTTCGTTCATCCAGCACAAAGGGAACGGGTTGCAGGAGAAACCCTTACTCTGGTTTCTCAGTCTGATTCCTAGTACCGGTTTGAAGTGCCTGCCGTTTTCACAGTAAACCCGAGTTGGAGCTTTTTCCTCCCCATATATATGTATGGAGTGGAGTTGGCAACTGAAAAGAAACTTTGTGTTCCCTTCAAGCTAGGTGAAGTTTGGTATTCACACTCACTTATCTCTCAGAACTGAGCATGTGGAGAGACGTTCGTTCATCCAGCACAAAGAGAACGGGTTGCAGGAGAAACCCTTACTCTGGTTTCTCAGTCTGTTTCCTAGTGCCGGTTTGAAGTGCCTGCCGTTTTCACTGTAAAACCGAGTTGGAGCTTGTACCTCCCCATATATATGTATGGAGTGGAGTTGGCAACTGAAAAGAAACTTTGTGTTCCCTTCAAGCTAGGTGAAGGACGGCTTTCACACACACTTATCTCTCAGAACTGAGCATGTGGAGAGACGTTCGTTCATCCAGCACAAAGGGAACGGGTTGCAGGAGAAACCCTTACTCTGGATTCTCAGTCGGTTTCCTAGTGCCGGTTTGAAGTGCCTGCCGTTTTCACTGTAAAACCGAGTTGGAGCTTGTACCTCCCCATATATATGTATGGAGTGGAGTTGGCAACTGAAAAGAAACTTTGTGTTCCCTTCAAGCTAGGTGAAGGACGGCATTCACACACACTTATCTCTCAGAACTGAGCATGTGGAGAGACGTTCGTTCATCCAGCACAAAGGGAACGGGTTGCAGGAGAAACCCTTACTCTGGTTTCTCAGTCTGTTTCCTAGTGCCGGTTTGAAGTGCCTGCCGTTTTCACTGTAAATCCGGGTTGGAGATTGTACCTCCCCTTATATATGTATCGAGTTGCGTTTGCAACTGAAAAGAAACTTTGTGTTCCCTTCAAGCTAGGTGAAGGACGGCTTTCACACACACTTATCTCTCAGAACTGAGCATGTGGAGAGACGTTCGTTCATCCAGCACAAAGGGAACGAGTTGCAAGAGAAACCCTTACTCTGGATTCTCAGTCGGTTTCCTAGTGCCGGTTTGAAGTGCCTGCCGTTTTCACTGTAAAACCGAGTTGGAGCTTGTACCTCCCCATATATATGTATGGAGTGGAGTTGGCAACTGAAAAGAAACTTTGTGTTCCCTTCAAGCTAGGTGAAGGACGGCTTTCACACACACTTATCTCTCAGAACTGAGCATGTGGAGAGACGTTCGTTCATCCAGCACAAAGGGAACGGGTTGCAGGAGAAACCCTTACTCTGGTTTCTCAGTCTGTTTCCTAGTGCCGGTTTGAAGTGCCTGCCGTTTTCACTGTAAAACCGAGTTGGAGCTTGTACCTCCCCATATATATGTATGGAGTGGAGTTGGCAACTGAAAAGAAACTTTGTGTTCCCTTCAAGCTAGGTGAAGAATGGCTTTCACACACACTTATCTCTCAGAACTGAGCATGTGGAGAGACGTTCGTTCATCCAGCACAAAGGGAACGGGTTGCAGGAGAAACCCTTACTCTGGTTTCTCAGTCTGTTTCCTAGTGCCGGTTTGAAGTGCCTGCCGTTTTCACTGTAAAACCGAGTTGGAGCTTGTACCTCCCCATATATATGTATGGAGTGGAGTTTGCAACTGAAAAGAAACTTTGTGTTCCCTTCAAGCTAGGTGAAGGACGGCTTTCACACACACTTATCTCTCAGAACTGAGCATGTGGAGAGACGTTCGTTCATCCAGCACAAAGGAACGGGTTGCAGGAGAAACCCTTACTCGGGTTTCTCAGTCTGTTTCCTAGTGCCGGTTTGAAGTGCCTGCCGTTTTCACTGTAAAACCGAGTTGGAGCTTGTACCTCCCCTTATATATGTATGGAGTGGAGTTGGCAACTGAAAAGAAACTTTGTGTTCCCTTCAAGCTAGGTGAAGGACGGCTTTCACACACACTTATCTCTCAGAACTGAGCATGTGGAGAGACGTTCGTTCATCCAGCACAAAGGGAACGGGTTGCAGGAGAAACCCTTACTCTGGTTTCTCAGTCTGTTTCCTAGTGCCGGTTTGAAGTGCCTGCCGTTTTCACTGTAAAACCGAGTTGGAGCTTGTACCTCCCCTTATATATGTATGGAGTGTAGTTGGCAACTGAAAAGAAACTTTGTGTTCCCTTCAAGCTAGGTGAAGGACGGCTTTCACACACACTTATCTCTCAGAACTGAGCATGTGGAGAGACATTCGTTCATCCAGCACAAAGGGAACGGGTTGCAGGAGAAACCCTTACTCTGGTTTCTCAGTCTGTTTCCTAGTGCCGGTTTGAAGTGCCTGCCGTTTTCACTGTAAAACCGAGTTGGAGCTTGTTCCTCCCCATATATATGTATGGAGTGGAGTTTGCAACTGAAAAGAAACTTTGTGTTCCTTTCAAGCTAGGTGAAGGACGGCTTTCACACACACTTATCTCTCAGAACTGAGCATGTGGAGAGACGTTCGTTCATCCAGCACAAAGGGAACGGGTTGCAGGAGAAACCCTTACTCGGGTTTCTCAGTCTGTTTCCTAGTGCCGGTTTGAAGTGCCTGCCGTTTTCACTGTAAAACCGAGTTGGAGCTTGTACCTCCCCATATATATGTATGGAGTGGGGTTGGCAACTGAAAAGAAACTTTGTGTTCCCTTCAAGCTAGGTGAAGGACGGCTTTCACACACACTTATCTCTCAGAACTGAGCATGTGGAGAGACGTTCGTTCATCCAGCACAAAGGGAACGGGTTGCAGGAGAAACCCTTACTCTGGTTTCTCAGTCTGTTTCCTAGTGCCGGTTTGAAGTGCCTGCCGTCTTCACTGTAAAACCGAGTTGGAGCTTGTACCTCCCCTTATACATGTATCGAGTTGCGTTTGCAACTGAAAAGAAACTTTGTGTTCCCTTTTAGCTAGGTGAAGGACGGCTTTCACACACACTTATCTCTCAGAACTGAGCATGTGGAGAGACGTTCGTTCATCCAGCACAAAGGGAACGGGTTGCAGGAGAAACCCTTACTCTGGTTTCTCAGTCTGTTTCCTAGTGCCGGTTTGAAGTGCCTGCCGTTTTCACTGTAAAACCGAGTTGGAGCTTGTTCCTCCCCATATATATGTATGGAGTGGAGTTGGCAACTGAAAAGAAACTTTGTGTTCCCTTCAAGCTAAGTGAAGGACGGCTTTCACACTCACTTATCTCTCAGAACTGAGCATGTGGAGAGACGTTCGTTCATCCAGCACAAAGGAACGGGTTGCAGGAGAAACCCTTACTCGGGTTTCTCAGTCTGTTTCCTAGTGCCGGTTTGAAGTGCCTGCCGTTTTCACTGTAAAACCGAGTTGGAGCTTGTACCTCCCCTTATATATGTATGGAGTGGAGTTGGCAACTGAAAAGAAACTTTGTGTTCCCTTCAAGCTAGGTGAAGGACGGCTTTCACACACACTTATCTCTCAGAACTGAGCATGTGGAGAGACGTTCGTTCATCCAGCACAAAGGGAACGGGTTGCAGGAGAAACCCTTACTCTGGTTTCTCAGTCTGTTTCCTAGTGCCGGTTTGAAGTGCCTGCCGTTTTCACTGTAAAACCGAGTTGGAGCTTGTACCTCCCCTTATATATGTATGGAGTGTAGTTGGCAACTGAAAAGAAACTTTGTGTTCCCTTCAAGCTAGGTGAAGGACGGCTTTCACACACACTTATCTCTCAGAACTGAGCATGTGGAGAGACGTTCGTTCATCCAGCACAAAGGGAACGGGTTGCAGGAGAAACCCTTACTCTGGTTTCTCAGTCTGTTTCCTAGTGCCGGTTTGAAGTGCCTGCCGTTTTCACTGTAACACCGAGTTGGAGCTTGTTCCTCCCCATATATATGTATGGAGTGGAGTTTGCAACTGAAAAGAAACTTTGTGTTCCCTTCAAGCTAGGTGAAGGACGGCTTTCACACACACTTATCTCTCAGAACTGAGCATGTGGAGAGACGTTCGTTCATCCAGCACAAAGGGAACGGGTTGCAGGAGAAACCCTTACTCGGGTTTCTCAGTCTGTTTCCTAGTGCCGGTTTGAAGTGCCTGCCGTTTTCACTGTAAAACCGAGTTTGAGCTTGTACCTCCCCATATATATGTATGGAGTGGGGTTGGCAACTGAAAAGAAACTTTGTGTTCCCTTCAAGCTAGGTGAAGGACGGCTTTCACACACACTTATCTCTCAGAACTGAGCATGTGGAGAGACGTTCGTTCATCCAGCACAAAGGGAACGGGTTGCAGGAGAAACCCTTACTCTGGTTTCTCAGTCTGTTTCCTAGTGCCGGTTTGAAGTGCCTGCCGTCTTCACTGTAAACCGAGTTGGAGCTTGTACCTCCCCATATATATGTATGGAGTGGAGTTTGCAACTGAAAAGAAACTTTGTGTTCCCTTCAAGCTAGGTGAAGGACGGCTTTCACACACACTTATCTCTCAGAACTGAGCATGTGGAGAGACGTTCGTTCATCCAGCACAAAGGGAACGGGTTGCAGGAGAAACCCTTACTTTGGATTCTCAGTCTGTTTCCTAGTGCTGGTTTGAAGTGCCTGCCGTTTTCACTGTAAAACCGAGTTGGAGCTTGTACCTCCCCTTATACATATATCGAGTAGCGTATGCAACTGAAAAGAAACTTTGTGTTCCCTTTTTGCTAGGTGAAGGACGGCTTTCACACACACTTATCTCTCAGAACTGAGCATGTGGAGAGACGTTCGTTCATCCAGCACAAAGGGAACGGGTTGCAGGAGAAACCCTTACTCTGGTTTCTCAGTCTGCTTCCTAGTGCCGGTTTGAAGTGCCTGCCGTTTTCACTGTAAACCCGAGTTGGACCTTTTTCCTCCCCTTATATATGTATGGAGTGGAGTTTGCAACTGAAAAGAAACTTTGTGTTCCCTTCAAGCTAGGTGAAGGTTGGTATTCACACTCACTTATCTCTCAGAACTGAGCATGTGGAGAGACGTTCGTTCATCCAGCACAAAGGGAACGGGTTGCAGGAGAAACCCTTACTCTGGTTTCTCAGTCTGTTTCCTAGTGCCGGTTTGAAGTGCCTGCCGTTTTCACTGTAAAACCGAGTTGGAGCTTGGACCTCCCCATATATATGTATGGAGTGGAGTTGGCAACTGAAAAGAAACTTTGTGTTCCCTTCAAGCTAGGTGAAGGACGGCTTTCACACACACTTATCTCTCCGAACTAAGCATCTGGATAGACGTTCGTTCATCCAGCACAAAGGGAACGGGTTGCAGGCAAACCCTTACTCTGGTTTCTCAGTCTGTTTAATAGTGCCGGTTTGAAGTGCCTGCCGTTTTCACTGTAAAACCGAGTTGGAGCTTGGACCTCCCCATATATATGTATGGAGTGGAGTTGGCAACTGAAAAGAAACTTTGTGTTCCCTTCAAGCTAGGTGAAGGACGGCTTTCACACACACTTATCTCTCAGAACTGAGCATGTGGAGAGACGTTCGTTCATCCAGCACAAAGGGAACGGGTTGCAGGAGAAACCCTTTCTCTGGTTTCTCAGTCTGTTTCCTAGTGCCTGTTTGAAGTGCCTGCCGTTTTCACTGTGAAACCGAGTTGGAGCTTGTACCTCCCCATATATATGTATGGAGTGTAGTTTGCAACTGAAAAGAAACTTTGTGTTCCCTTCAAGCTAGGTGAAGGACGGCTTTCACACACACTTATCTCTCAGAACTTATCATGTGGAGAGACGTTCGTTCATCCAGCACAAAGGGAACGGGTTGCAGGAGAAACCCTTACTCTGGTTTCTCAGTCTGTTTCCTAGTGCCGGTTTGAAGTGCCTGCCGTCTTCACTGTAAAACCGAGTTGGAGCTTGTTCCTCCCCATATATATGTATGGAGTGGAGTTTGCAACTGTAAAGAAACTTTGTGTTCCCTTCAAGCTAGGTGAAGGAAGGCTTTCACACACACTTATCTCTAAGAACTGAGCATGTGGATAGACGTTCGTTCATCCAGCACAAAGGGAACGGGTTGCAGGAGAAACCCTTACTCTGGTTTCTCAGTCTGTTTCCTAGTGCCGGATTGAAGTGCCTGCCGTTTTCATTGTAAAACCGAGTTGGAGCTTGTACATCCAGATATATATGTATGGAGTGGAGTTGGCAACTGAAAAGAAACTTTGTGTTCCCTTCAAGCTAGGTGAAGGACGGCTTTCACACACATTTATCTCTCAGAACTGAGCATGTGGAGAGACGTTCGTTCATCCAGCACAAAGGGAACGGGTTGCAGGTGAAACCCTTACTCTGGTTTCTCAGTCTGTTTCCTAGTGCCGGTTTGAAGTGCCTGCCGTTTCCACTGTAAAACCGAGTTGGAGCTTGGACCTCCCCATATATATGTATGGAGTGGAGTTGGCAACTGAAAAGAAACTTTGTGTTCCCTTCAAGCTAGGTGAAGGACGGCTTTCACACACACTTATCTCTCAGAACTGAGCATGTGGAGAGACGTTCGTTCATCCAGCACAAAGGGAACGGGTTGCAGGAGAAACCCTTTCTCTGGTTTCTCAGTCTGTTTCCTAGTGCCGGTTTGAAGTGCCTGCCATTTTCACTGTGAAACCGAGTTGGAGCTTGTACCTCCCCATATATATGTATGGATTGTAGTTTGCAACTGAAAAGAAACTTTGTGTTCCCTTCAAGCTAGGTGAAGGACGGCTTTCACACACATTTATCTCTCAGAACTTAGCATGTGGAGAGACGTTCGTTCATCCAGCACAAAGGGAACGGGTTGCAGGAGAAACCCTTACTCTGGTTTCTCAGTCTGTTTCCTAGTGCCGGTTTGAAGTGCCTGCCGTCTTCACTGTAAAACCGAGTTGGAGCTTGTTCCTCCCCATATATATGTATGGAGTGGAGTTTGCAACTGTAAAGTAACTTTGTGTTCCCTTCAAGCTAGGTGAAGGAAGGCTTTCACACACACTTATCTCTAAGAACTGAGCATGTGGATAGACGTTCGTTCATCCAGCACAAATGGAACGGGTTGCAGGAGAAACCCTTACTCTGGTTTCTCAGTCTGTTTCCTAGTGCCGGTTTGAAGTGCCTGCCGTTTCCACTGTAAAACCGAGTTGGAGCTTGTACCTCCCCATATATATGTATGGAGTGGAGTTGGCAACTGAAAAGAAACTTTGTGTTCCCTTCAAGCTAGGTGAAGTATGGCTTTCACACACACTTATCTCTCAGAACTGAGCATGTGGAGAGACGTTCGTTCATCCAGCACAAAGGGAACGGGTTGCAGGAGAAACCCTTACTCTGGTTTCTCAGTCTGTTTCCTAGTGCCGGTTTGAAGTGCCTGCCGTTTTCACTGTAAAACCGAGTTGGAGCTTGGACCTCCCCATATATATGTATGGAGTGGAGTTTGCAACTGAAAAGAAACTTTGTGTTCCCTTCAAGCTAGGTGAAGGACGGCTTTCACACACAATTATCTCTCAGAACAGAGCATGTGGAGAGACGTTTGTTCATCCAGCACAAACGGAACGGGTTGCAGGAGAAACCCTTACTCTGGTTTCTCAGTCTGTTTCCTAGTGCCGGTTTGAAGTGCCTGCCGTTTTCACTGTAAAACCGAGTTGGAGCTTGTACCTCCCCATATATATGTATGGAGTGGAGTTTGCAACTGAAAAGAAACTTTGTGTTCCCTTCAAGCTAGGTGAAGGACGGCTTTCACACACACTTATCTCTCAGAACTGAGCATGTGGAGAGACGTTCGTTCATCCAGCACAAAGGGAACGGGTTGCAGGAGAAACCCTTACTCGGGTTTCTCAGTCTGTTTCCTAGTGCCGGTTTGAAGTGCCTGCCGTTTTCACTGTAAAACCGAGTTTGAGCTTGTACCTCCCCATATATATGTATGGAGTGGGGTTGGCAACTGAAAAGAAACTTTGTGTTCCCTTCAAGCTAGGTGAAGGACGGCTTTCACACACACTTATCTCTCAGAACTGAGCATGTGGAGAGACGTTCGTTCATCCAGCACAAAGGGAACGGGTTGCAGGAGAAACCCTTACTCTGGTTTCTCAGTCTGTTTCCTAGTGCCGGTTTGAAGTGCCTGCCGTCTTCACTGTAAACCGAGTTGGAGCTTGTACCTCCCCATATATATGTATGGAGTGGAGTTTGCAACTGAAAAGAAACTTTGTGTTCCCTTCAAGCTAGGTGAAGGACGGCTTTCACACACACTTATCTCTCAGAACTGAGCATGTGGAGAGACGTTCGTTCATCCAGCACAAAGGGAACGGGTTGCAGGAGAAACCCTTACTTTGGATTCTCAGTCTGTTTCCTAGTGCTGGTTTGAAGTGCCTGCCGTTTTCACTGTAAAACCGAGTTGGAGCTTGTACCTCCCCTTATACATATATCGAGTAGCGTATGCAACTGAAAAGAAACTTTGTGTTCCCTTTTTGCTAGGTGAAGGACGGCTTTCACACACACTTATCTCTCAGAACTGAGCATGTGGAGAGACGTTCGTTCATCCAGCACAAAGGGAACGGGTTGCAGGAGAAACCCTTACTCTGGTTTCTCAGTCTGCTTCCTAGTGCCGGTTTGAAGTGCCTGCCGTTTTCACTGTAAACCCGAGTTGGACCTTTTTCCTCCCCTTATATATGTATGGAGTGGAGTTTGCAACTGAAAAGAAACTTTGTGTTCCCTTCAAGCTAGGTGAAGGTTGGTATTCACACTCACTTATCTCTCAGAACTGAGCATGTGGAGAGACGTTCGTTCATCCAGCACAAAGGGAACGGGTTGCAGGAGAAACCCTTACTCTGGTTTCTCAGTCTGTTTCCTAGTGCCGGTTTGAAGTGCCTGCCGTTTTCACTGTAAAACCGAGTTGGAGCTTGGACCTCCCCATATATATGTATGGAGTGGAGTTGGCAACTGAAAAGAAACTTTGTGTTCCCTTCAAGCTAGGTGAAGGACGGCTTTCACACACACTTATCTCTCCGAACTAAGCATCTGGATAGACGTTCGTTCATCCAGCACAAAGGGAACGGGTTGCAGGCAAACCCTTACTCTGGTTTCTCAGTCTGTTTAATAGTGCCGGTTTGAAGTGCCTGCCGTTTTCACTGTAAAACCGAGTTGGAGCTTGGACCTCCCCATATATATGTATGGAGTGGAGTTGGCAACTGAAAAGAAACTTTGTGTTCCCTTCAAGCTAGGTGAAGGACGGCTTTCACACACACTTATCTCTCAGAACTGAGCATGTGGAGAGACGTTCGTTCATCCAGCACAAAGGGAACGGGTTGCAGGAGAAACCCTTTCTCTGGTTTCTCAGTCTGTTTCCTAGTGCCTGTTTGAAGTGCCTGCCGTTTTCACTGTGAAACCGAGTTGGAGCTTGTACCTCCCCATATATATGTATGGAGTGTAGTTTGCAACTGAAAAGAAACTTTGTGTTCCCTTCAAGCTAGGTGAAGGACGGCTTTCACACACACTTATCTCTCAGAACTTATCATGTGGAGAGACGTTCGTTCATCCAGCACAAAGGGAACGGGTTGCAGGAGAAACCCTTACTCTGGTTTCTCAGTCTGTTTCCTAGTGCCGGTTTGAAGTGCCTGCCGTCTTCACTGTAAAACCGAGTTGGAGCTTGTTCCTCCCCATATATATGTATGGAGTGGAGTTTGCAACTGTAAAGAAACTTTGTGTTCCCTTCAAGCTAGGTGAAGGAAGGCTTTCACACACACTTATCTCTAAGAACTGAGCATGTGGATAGACGTTCGTTCATCCAGCACAAAGGGAACGGGTTGCAGGAGAAACCCTTACTCTGGTTTCTCAGTCTGTTTCCTAGTGCCGGATTGAAGTGCCTGCCGTTTTCATTGTAAAACCGAGTTGGAGCTTGTACATCCAGATATATATGTATGGAGTGGAGTTGGCAACTGAAAAGAAACTTTGTGTTCCCTTCAAGCTAGGTGAAGGACGGCTTTCACACACATTTATCTCTCAGAACTGAGCATGTGGAGAGACGTTCGTTCATCCAGCACAAAGGGAACGGGTTGCAGGTGAAACCCTTACTCTGGTTTCTCAGTCTGTTTCCTAGTGCCGGTTTGAAGTGCCTGCCGTTTCCACTGTAAAACCGAGTTGGAGCTTGGACCTCCCCATATATATGTATGGAGTGGAGTTGGCAACTGAAAAGAAACTTTGTGTTCCCTTCAAGCTAGGTGAAGGACGGCTTTCACACACACTTATCTCTCAGAACTGAGCATGTGGAGAGACGTTCGTTCATCCAGCACAAAGGGAACGGGTTGCAGGAGAAACCCTTTCTCTGGTTTCTCAGTCTGTTTCCTAGTGCCGGTTTGAAGTGCCTGCCATTTTCACTGTGAAACCGAGTTGGAGCTTGTACCTCCCCATATATATGTATGGATTGTAGTTTGCAACTGAAAAGAAACTTTGTGTTCCCTTCAAGCTAGGTGAAGGACGGCTTTCACACACATTTATCTCTCAGAACTTAGCATGTGGAGAGACGTTCGTTCATCCAGCACAAAGGGAACGGGTTGCAGGAGAAACCCTTACTCTGGTTTCTCAGTCTGTTTCCTAGTGCCGGTTTGAAGTGCCTGCCGTCTTCACTGTAAAACCGAGTTGGAGCTTGTTCCTCCCCATATATATGTATGGAGTGGAGTTTGCAACTGTAAAGTAACTTTGTGTTCCCTTCAAGCTAGGTGAAGGAAGGCTTTCACACACACTTATCTCTAAGAACTGAGCATGTGGATAGACGTTCGTTCATCCAGCACAAATGGAACGGGTTGCAGGAGAAACCCTTACTCTGGTTTCTCAGTCTGTTTCCTAGTGCCGGTTTGAAGTGCCTGCCGTTTCCACTGTAAAACCGAGTTGGAGCTTGTACCTCCCCATATATATGTATGGAGTGGAGTTGGCAACTGAAAAGAAACTTTGTGTTCCCTTCAAGCTAGGTGAAGTATGGCTTTCACACACACTTATCTCTCAGAACTGAGCATGTGGAGAGACGTTCGTTCATCCAGCACAAAGGGAACGGGTTGCAGGAGAAACCCTTACTCTGGTTTCTCAGTCTGTTTCCTAGTGCCGGTTTGAAGTGCCTGCCGTTTTCACTGTAAAACCGAGTTGGAGCTTGGACCTCCCCATATATATGTATGGAGTGGAGTTTGCAACTGAAAAGAAACTTTGTGTTCCCTTCAAGCTAGGTGAAGGACGGCTTTCACACACAATTATCTCTCAGAACAGAGCATGTGGAGAGACGTTTGTTCATCCAGCACAAACGGAACGGGTTGCAGGAGAAACCCTTACTCTGGTTTCTCAGTCTGTTTCCTAGTGCCGGTTTGAAGTGCCTGCCGTTTTCACTGTAAAACCGAGTTGGAGCTTGTACCTCCCCATATATATGTATGGAGTGGAGTTGGCAACTGAAAAGAAACTTTGTGTTCCCTTCAAGCTAGGTGAAGGACGGCTTTCACACACACTTATCTCTCCGAACTAAGCATGTGGAGAGACGTTCGTTCATCCAGCACAAGGGGAACGGGTTGCAGGAGAAACCCTTACTCTGGTTTCTCAGTCTGTTTCCTAGTGCCGGTTTGAAGTGCCTGCCGTTTTCACTGTAAAACCGAGTTGGAGTTTGTACCTCCCCATATATTTGTATGGAGTGGAGTTGGCATCTGTAAAGAAACTTTGTGTTCCCTTCAAGCTAGGTGAAGGAAGGCTTTCACACACACTTATCTCTCAGAACTGAGCATGTGGAGAGACGTTCGTTCATCCAGCACAAAGGGAACGGGTTGCAGGAGAAACCCTTACTCTGGTTTCTCAGTCTGTTTCCTAGTGCCGGTTTGAAGTGCCTGTCGATTTCACTGTAAAACTGAGTTGGAGCTTGTACCTCCCCATATATATGTATGGAGTGGAGTTGGCAACTGAAAAGAAACTTTGTGTTCCCTTCAAGCTAGGTGAAGGACGGCTTTCACACACACTTATCTCTCAGAACTGAGCATGTGGAGAGACGTTCGTTCATCCAGAACAAAGGGAACGGGTTGCAGGAGAAACCCTTACTCTGGTTTCTCAGTCTGTTTCCTAGTGCCGGTTTAAAGTGCCTGCCGTTTTCACTGTAAAACCGAGTTGGAGTTTGGACCTCCACATATATATGTATGGAGTGGAGTTTGCAACTGAAAAGAAACTTTGTGTTCCCTTCAAGCTAGGTGAAGGACGGCTTTCACACACACTTATCTCTCAGAACTGAGCATGTGGAGAGACGTTCGTTCATCCAGCACAAAGGGAACGGGTTGCAGGAGAAACCCTTACTCTGGTTTCTCAGTCTGTTTCCTAGTGCCGGTTTGAAGTGCCTGCCGTTTTCACTGTAAAACCGAGTTGGAGCTTGGACCTCCCCATATATATGTATGGAGTGGAGTTTGCAACTGAAAAGAAACTTTGTGTTCCCTTCAAGCTAGGTGAAGGACGGCTTTCACACACAATTATCTCTCAGAACAGAGCATGTGGAGAGACGTTTGTTCATCCAGCACAAACGGAACGGGTTGCAGGAGAAACACTTACTCTGGTTTCTCAGTCTGTTTCCTAGTGCCGGTTTGAAGTGCCTGCCGTTTTCACTGTAAAACTGAGTTGGAGCTTGTACCTCCCCATATATATGTATGGAGTGGAGTTGGCAACTGAAAAGAAACTTTGTGTTCCCTTCAAGCTAGGTGAAGGACGGCTTTCACACACACTTATCTCTCCGAACTAAGCATGTGGAGAGACGTTCGTTCATCCAGCACAAAGGGAACGGGTTGCAGGAGAAACCCTTACTCTGGTTTCTCAGTCTGTTTCCTAGTGCCGGTTTGAAGTGCCTGCCGTTTTCACTGTAAAACCGAGTTGGAGTTTGTACCTCCCCATATATTTGTATGGAGTGGAGTTGGCATCTGTAAAGAAACTTTGTGTTCCCTTCAAGCTAGGTGAAGGAAGGCTTTCACACACACTTATCTCTCAGAACTGAGCATGTGGAGAGACGTTCGTTCATCCAGCACAAAGGGAACGGGTTGCAGGAGAAACCCTTACTCTGGTTTCTCAGTCTGTTTCCTAGTGCCGGTTTGAAGTGCCTGTCGATTTCACTGTAAAACTGAGTTGGAGCTTGTACCTCCCCATATATATGTATGGAGTGGAGTTGGCAACTGAAAAGAAACTTTGTGTTCCCTTCAAGCTAGGTGAAGGACGGCTTTCACACACACTTATCTCTCAGAACTGAGCATGTGGAGAGACGTTCGTTCATCCAGAACAAAGGGAACGGGTTGCAGGAGAAACCCTTACTCTGGTTTCTCAGTCTGTTTCCTAGTGCCGGTTTGAAGTGCCTGCCGTTTTCACTGTAAAACCGAGTTGGAGTTTGGACCTCCACATATATATGTATGGAGTGGAGTTTGCAACTGAAAAGAAACTTTGTGTTCCCTTCAAGCTAGGTGAAGAACGGCTTTCACACACACTTATCTCTCAGAACTGAGCATGTGGAGAGACGTTCGTTCATCCAGCACAAAGGGAACGGGTTGCAGGAGAAACCCTTACTTTGGATTCTCAGTCTGTTTCCTAGTGCTGGTTTGAAGTGCCTGCCGTTTTCACTGTAAAACCGAGTTGGAGCTTGTACCTCCCCTTATACATATATCGAGTAGCGTATGCAACTGAAAAGAAACTTTGTGTTCCCTTCAAGCTAGGTGAAGGACGGCTTTCACACACACTTATCTCTCAGAACTGAGCATGTGGAGAGACGTTCGTTCATCCAGCACAAAGGGAACGGGTTGCAGGAGAAACCCTTACTCTGGTTTCTCAGTCTGTTTCCTAGTGCCGGTTTGAAGTGCCTGCCGTTTTCACTGTAAACCCGAGTTGGACCTTTTTCCTCCCCATATATATGTATGGAGTGGAGTTTGCAACTGAAAAGAAACTTTGTGTTCCCTTCAAGCTAGGTGAAGGTTGGTATTCACACTCACTTATCTCTCAGAACTGAGCATGTGGAGAGACGTTCGTTCATCCAGCACAAAGGGAACGGGTTGCAGGAGAAACCCTTACTCAGGTTTCTCAGTCTGTTTCCTAGTGCCGGTTTGAAGTGCCTGCCGTTTTCACTGTAAAACCGAGTTGGAGCTTGTACCTCCCCATATATATGTATGGAGTGGAGTTGGCAACTGAAAAGAAACTTTGTGTTCCCTTCAAGCTAGGTGAAGGACGGCTTTCACACACACTTATCTCTCCGATCTAAGCATCAGGATAGACGTTCGTTCATCCAGCACAAAGGGAACGGGTTGCAGGAAAACCCTTACTCTGGTTTCTCAGTCTGTTTAATAGTGCCGGTTTGAAGTGCCTGCCGTTTTCACTGTAAAACCGAGTTGGAGCTTGGACCTCCCCATATATATGTATGGAGTGGAGTTGGCAACTGAAAAGAAACTTTGTGTTCCCTTCAAGCTAGGTGAAGGACGGCTTTCACACACACTTATCTCTCAGAACTGAGCATGTGGAGAGACGTTCGTTGATCCAGCACAAAGGGAACGGGTTACAGGAGAAACCCTTTCTCTGGTTTCTCAGTCTGTTTCCTAGTGCCTGTTTGAAGTGCCTGCCGTTTTCACTGTGAAACCGAGTTGGAGCTTGTACCTCCCCATATATATGTATGGAGTGTAGTTTGCAACTGAAAAGAAACTTTGTGTTCCCTTCAAGCTAGGTGAAGGACGGCTTTCACACACATTTATCTCTCAGAACTTATCATGTGGAGAGACGTTCGTTCATCCAGCACAAAGGGAACGGGTTGCAGGAGAAACCCTTACTCTGGTTTCTCAGTCTGTTTCCTAGTGCCGGTTTGAAGTGCCTGCCGTCTTCACTGTAAAACCGAGTTGGAGCTTGTTCCTCCCCATATATATGTATGGAGTGGAGTTTGCAACTGTAAAGAAACTTTGTGTTCCCTTCAAGCTAGGTGAAGGAAGGCTTTCACACACACTTATCTCTAAGAACTGAGCATGTGGATAGACGTTCGTTCATCCAGCACAAAGGGAACGGGTTGCAGGAGAAACCCTTACTCTGGTTTCTCAGTCTGTTTCCTAGTGCCGGATTGAAGTGCCTGCCGTTTTCATTGTAAAACCGAGTTGGAGATTGTACATCCAGATATATATGTATGGAGTGGAGTTGGCAACTGAAAAGAAACTTTGTGTTCCCTTCAAGCTAGGTGAAGGACGGCTTTCACACACACTTATCTCTCAGAACTGAGCATGTGGAGAGACGTTCTTTCATCCAGCACAAAGGGAACGGGTTGCAGGAGAAACCCTTACTCTGGTTTCTCAGTCTGTTTCCTAGTGCCGGTTTGAAGTGCCTGCCGTTTCCACTGTAAAACCGAGTTGGAGCTTGGACCTCCCCATATATATGTATGGAGTGGAGTTGGCAACTGAAAAGAAACTTTGTGTTCCCTTCAAGCTAGGTGAAGGACGGCTTTCACACACACTTATCTCTCAGAACTGAGCATGTGGAGAGACGTTCGTTGATCCAGCACAAAGGGAACGGGTTGCAGGAGAAACCCTTTCTCTGGTTTCTCAGTCTGTTTCCTAGTGCCGGTTTGAAGTGCCTGCCATTTTCACTGTGAAACCGAGTTGGAGCTTGTACCTCCCCATATATATGTATGGATTGTAGTTTGCAACTGAAAAGAAACTTTGTGTTCCCTTCAAGCTAGGTGAAGGACGGCTTTCACACACATTTATCTCTCAGAACTTAGCATGTGGAGAGACGTTCGTTCATCCAGCACAAAGGGAACGGGTTGCAGGAGAAACCCTTACTCTGGTTTCTCAGTCTGTTTCCTAGTGCCGGTTTGAAGTGCCTGCCGTCTTCAGTGTAAAACCGAGTTGGAGCTTGTTCCTCCCCATATATATGTATGGAGTGGAGTTTGCAACTGTAAAGTAACTTTGTGTTCCCTTCAAGCTAGGTGAAGGAAGGTTTTCACACACACTTATCTCTAAGAACTGAGCATGTGGATAGACGTTCTTTCATCCAGCACAAAGGGAACGGGTTGCAGGAGAAACCCTTACTCTGGTTTCTCAGTCTGTTTCCTAGTGCCGGTTTGAAGTGCCTGCCGTTTTCATTGTAAAACCGAGTTGGAGCTTGTACATCCAGATATATATGTATGGAGTGGAGTTGGCAACTGAAAAGAAACTTTGTGTTCCCTTCAAGCTAGGTGAAGGACGGCTTTCACACACACTTATCTCTCAGAACTGAGCATGTGGAGAGACGTTCGTTCATCCAGCACAAAGGGAACGGGTTGCAGGAGAAACCCTTACTCTGGTTTCTCAGTCTGTTTCCTAGTGCCGGTTTGAAGTGCCTGCCGTTTCCACTGTAAAACCGAGTTGGAGCTTGTACCTCCCCATATATATGTATGGAGTGGAGTTGGCAACTGAAAAGAAACTTTGTGTTCCCTTCAAGCTAGGTGAAGTATGGCTTTCACACACACTTATCTCTCAGAACTGAGCATGTGGAGAGACGTTCGTTCATCCAGCACAAAGGGAACGGGTTGCAGGAGAAACCCTTACTCTGGTTTCTCAGTCTGTTTCCTAGTGCCGGTTTGAAGTGCCTGCCGTTTTCACTGTAAAACCGAGTTGGAGCTTGGACCTCCCCATATATATGTATGGAGTGGAGTTTGCAACTGAAAAGAAACTTTGTGTTCCCTTCAAGCTAGGTGAAGGACGGCTTTCACACACAATTATCTCTCAGAACAGAGCATGTGGAGAGACGTTTGTTCATCCAGCACAAACGGAACGGGTTGCAGGAGAAACCCTTACTCTGGTTTCTCAGTCTGTTTCCTAGTGCCGGTTTGAAGTGCCTGCCGTTTTCACTGTAAAACCGAGTTGGAGCTTGTACCTCCCCATATATATGTATGGAGTGGAGTTGGCAACTGAAAAGAAACTTTGTGTTCCCTTCAAGCTAGGTGAAGGACGGCTTTCACACACACTTATCTCTCCGAACTAAGCATGTGGAGAGACGTTCGTTCATCCAGCACAAAGGGAACGGGTTGCAGGAGAAAGCCTTACTCTGGTTTCTCAGTCTGTTTCCTAGTGCCGGTTTGAAGTGCCTGCCGTTTTCACTGTAAAACCGAGTTGGAGTTTGTACCTCCCCATATATTTGTATGGAGTGGAGTTGGCATCTGTAAAGAAACTTTGTGTTCCCTTCAAGCTAGGTGAAGGAAGGCTTTCACACACAGTTATCTCTCAGAACTGAGCATGTGGAGAGACGTTCGTTCATCCAGCACAAAGGGAACGGGTTGCAGGAGAAACCCTTACTCTGGTTTCTCAGTCTGTTTCCTAGTGCCGGTTTGAAGTGCCTGTCGATTTCACTGTAAAACTGAGTTGGAGCTTGTACCTCCCCATATATATGTATGGAGTGGAGTTGGCAACTGAAAAGAAACTTTGTGTTCCCTTCAAGCTAGGTGAAGGACGGCTTTCACACACACTTATCTCTCAGAACTGAGCATGTGGAGAGACGTTCGTTCATCCAGAACAAAGGGAACGGGTTGCAGGAGAAACCCTTACTCTGGTTTCTCAGTCTGTTTCCTAGTGCCGGTTTGAAGTGCCTGCCGTTTTCACTGTAAAACCGAGTTGGAGTTTGGACCTCCACATATATATGTATGGAGTGGAGTTTGCAACTGAAAAGAAACTTTGTGTTCCCTTCAAGCTAGGTGAAGGACGGCTTTCACACACAATTATCTCTCAGAACTGTGCATGTGGAGAGACGTTCGTTCATCCAGCACAAAGGGAACGGGTTGCAGGAGAAACCCTTACTCTGGTTTCTCAGTCTGTTTCCTAGTGCCGGTTTGAAGTGCCTGCCGTTTTCACTGTAAAACCGAGTTGGAGCTTGTTCCGCCCCATATATATGTATGGAGTGGAGTTTGCAACTGAAAAGAAACTTTGTGTTCCCTTCAAGCTAGGTGAAGGACGGCTTTCACACACACTTATCTCTCAGAACTGAGCATGTGGAGAGACGTTCGTTCATCCAGCACAAAGGGAACGGGTTGCAGGAGAAACCCTTACTCTGGTTTCTCAGTCTGTTTCCTAGTGCCGGTTTGAAGTGCCTGCCGTTTTCACTGTAAAACCGAGTTGGAGCTTGGACCTCCCCATATATATGTATGGAGTGGAGTTGGCAACTGAAAAGAAACTTTGTGTTCCCTTCAAGCTAGGTGAAGGACGGCTTTCACACACACTTATCTCTCAGAACTGAGCATGTGGAGAGACGTTCTTTCATCCAGCACAAAGGGAACGGGTTGCAGGAGAAACCCTTACTCTGGTTTCTCAGTCTGTTTCCTAGTGCCGGTTTGAAGTGCCTGCCGTTTTCACTTTGAAACCGAGTTGGAGCTTGTACCTCCCCATATATATGTATGGAGTGTAGTTGGCAACTGAAAAGAAACTTTGTGTTCCCTTCAAGCTAGGTGAAGGACGGCTTTCACACACACTTATCTCTCAGAACTGAGCATGTGGAGAGACGTTCCTTCATCCAGCACAAAGGGAACGGGTTACAGGAGAAACCCTTAATCTGGTTTCTCAGTCTGTTTCCTAGTGCCGGTTTGAAGTGCCTGCCGTTTTCACTGTAAAACCGAGTTGAAGCTTGGACCTCCACATATATATGTATGGAGTGGAGTTTGCAACTGAAAAGAAACTTTGTGTTCCCTTCAAGCTAGGTGAAGGATGGCTTTCACACACACTTATCTCTCAGAACCGAGCATGTGGAGAGACGTTCGTTCATCCAGCACAAAGGGAACGGGTTGCAGGAGAAACCCTTACTCTCGTTTCTCAGTCTGTTTCCTAGTGCCGGTTTGAAGTGCCTGCCGTTTTCACTGTAAAACCGAGTTGGAGCTTGTACCTCCCCATATATATTTATGGAGTGGAGTTGGCAACTGAAAAGAAACTTTGTGTTCCCTTCAAGCTAGGTGAAGGACGGCTTTCACACACACTTATCTCTCAGAACTGAGCATGTGGAGAGACGTTCGTTCATCCAGCACAAAGGGAACGGGTTGCAGGAGAAACCCTTACTCTGGTTTCTCAGTCTGTTTCCTAGTGCCGGTTTGAAGTGCCTGCCGTTTTCACTGGAAAACTGAGTAGGAGCTTGGACCTCCACATATATATGTATGGATTGGAGTTTGCAAATGAAAAGAAACTTTGTGTTCCCTTTAAGCTAGGTGAAGGATGGCTTTCACGCACACATATCTCTCAGAACTGAGCATGTGGAGAGACGTTCGTTCATCCAGCACAAAGGGAACGGGTTGCAGGAGAAACCCTTACTCTGGTTTCTCAGTCTGTTTCCTAGTGCCGGTTTGACGTGCCTGCCGTTTTCACTGTAAAACCGAGTTGGAGTTGTTCCGCCCCATATATATGTATGGAGTGGAGTTTGCAACTGAAAAGAAACTTTGTGTTCCCTTCAAGCTAGGTGAAGGACGGCTTTCACACACACTTATCTCTCAGAACTGAGCATGTGGAGAGACGTTCGTTCATCCAGCACAAACGGAACGGGTTGCAGGGGAAAAACTTACTCTGGTTTCTCATTCTGTTTTCTAGTGCCGGTTTGAAGTGCCCGCCGTTTTCACTGTAAAACCGAGTTGGAGCTTGGACCTCCCCATATATATGTATGAAGTGGAGTTGGCAACTGAAAAGAAACTTTGTGTTCCCTTCAAGCTAGGTGAAGGACGGCTTTCACACCCAATTATCTCTCAGAACTGAGCATGTGGAGAGACGTTCTTTCATCCAGCACAAAGGGAACGGGTTGCAGGAGAAACCCTTTCTCTGGTTTCTCTTTCTGTTTCCTAGTGCCGGTTTGAAGTGCCTGCCGTTTTCACTGTGAAACCGAGTTGGAGCTTGTACCTCCCCATATATATGTATGGAGTGTAGTTGGCAACTGAAAAGAAACTTTGTGTTCCCTTCAAGCTAGGTGAAGGACGGCTTTCACACACACTTATCTCTCAGAACTGAGCATGTGGAGAGACGTTCGTTCATCCAGCACAAAGGGAACGGGTTGCAGGAGAAACCCTTACTCGGGTTTCTCAGTCTGTTTCCTAGTGCCGGTTTGAAGTGCCTGCCGTTTTCACTGTAAAACCGAGTTGGAGCTTGGACCTCCCCATATATATGTAAGGAGTGGAGTTGGCAACTGAAAAGAAACTTTGTGTTCCCTTCAAGCTAGGTGAAGGACGGCTTTCACACACACTTATCTCTCAGAACTGAGCATGTGGAGAGACGTTCGTTCATCCAGCACAAAGGGAACGGGTTGCAGGAGAAAGCCTTACTCTGGTTTCTCAGTCTGTTTCCTAGTGCCGGTTTGAAGTGCCTGCCGTTTTCACTGGAAAACGGAGTTGGAGCTTGGACCTCCCCATATATATGTATGGAGTGGAGTTGGCAACTGAAAAGAAACTTTGTGTTCCCTTCAAGCTAGGTGAAGGACGGCTTTCACACACACTTATCTCTCAGAACTGAGCATGTGGAGAGATGTTCGTTGATCCAGCACAAAGGGAACGGGTTGTAGGAGAAACCCTTACCCTGGTTTCTCAGTCTGTTTCCTAGTGCCGGTTTGAAGTGCCTGCCGTTTTCACTGTGAAACCGAGTTGGAGCTTGTACCTCCCCATATATATGTATGGAGTGTAGTTGGCAACTGAAAAGAAACTTTGTGTTCCCTTCATGCTAGGTGAAGGACGGCTTTCACACACACTTATCTCTCAGAACTGAGCATGTGGAGAGACGTTCGTTCATCCAGCACAAAGGGAACGGGTTGCAGGAGAAACCCTTACTCTGGTTTCTCAGTCTGTTTCCTAGTGCCGGTTTGAAGTGCCTGCCGTTTTCACTGTAAAACCGAGTTGGAGCTTGGACCTCCCCATATATATGTATGGATTGGAGTTGGCAACTGAAAAGAAACTTTGTGTTCCCTTCAAGGTAGGTGAAGGACGGCTTTCACACACACTTATCTCTCAGAACTGAGCATGTGGAGAGACGTTCGTTCATTAAGCACAAAGGGAACGGGTTGCAGGAGAAACCCTTACTCTGGTTTCTCAGGCTGTTTCCTAGTGCCGGTTTGAAGTGCCTGCCGTTTTCACTGTAAAACCGAGTTGGAGCTTGGACCTCCACATATATATGTATGGAGTGGAGTTTGCAACTGAAAAGGAACTTTGTGTTCCCTTCAAGCTAGGTGAAGGATGGCTTTCACACACACATATCTCTCAGAACTGAGCATGTGGAGAGACGTTCGTTCATCCAGCAGAAAGGGAACGGGTTGCAGGAGAAACCCTTACTCTGGTTTCTCAGTCTGTTTCCTAGTGCCGGTTTGAAGTGCCTGCCGTTTTCACTGTAAAACCGAGTTGGAGTTTGGACCTCCCCTTATATATGTATCGAGTGGAGTTTGCAACTGAAAAGAAACTTTGTGTTCCCTTCAAGCTAGGTGAAGGACGGCTTTCACACACACTTATCTCTCAGAACTGAGAATGTGGAGAGACGTTCGTTCATACAGCACAAAGGGAAGGGGTTGCAGGCGAAACCATTACTCTGGTTTCTCAGTCTGTTTCCTAGTGCCGGTTTGAAGTGCCTGCCGTTTTCAATGTAAAACCGAGTTGGAGCTTGTACCTCCCCATATATATGTATGGAGTGGAGTTGGCAACTGAAAAGGAACTTTGTGTTCCCTTCAAGCTAGGTGAAGGACGGCTTTCACACACACTTATCTCTCAGAACTGAGCATGTGGAGAGACGTTCGTTCATCCAGCACAAAGGGAACGGGTTGCAGGAGAAACCCTTACTCTGGTTTCTCAGTCTGTTTCCTAGTGCCGGTTTGAAGTGCCTGCCGTTTTCACTGTAAAACCGAGTTGGAGCTTGTACCTCCCCATATATATGTATGGAGTGGAGTTGGCAACTGAAAAGAAACTTTGTGTTCCCTTCAAGCTAGGTGAAGGACGGCTTTCACACACACTTATCTCTCAGAACTGAGCATGTGGAGAGACGTTCGTTCATCCAGGACAAAGGGAACGGGTTGCAGGAGAAACCCTTACTCTGGTTTCTCAGTCTGTTTCCTAGTGCCGGTTTGAAGTGCCTGCCGTTTTCACTGTAAAACCGAATTGGAGCTTGGACCTCCCCATATATATGTATGGAGTGGAGTTGGCAACTGAAAAGAAACTTTGTGTTCCCTTCAAGCTAGGTGAAGGACGGCTTTCACACACACTTATCTCTCAGAACTGAGCATGTGGAGAGACGTTCGTTCATCCAGCACAAAGGGAACGGGTTGCAGGAGAAACCCTTACTCTGGTTTCTCAGTCTGTTTCCTAGTGCCGGTTTGAAGTGCCTGCCATTTTCACTGTAAAATCGAGTAGGAGCTTGTACCTCCCCATATATATGTATGGAGTGGAGTAGGCAACTGAAAAGAAACTTTGTGTTCCCTTCAAGCTAGGTGAAGTACGGCTTTCACACACACATATCTCTCAGAACTGAGCATGTGGAGAAGCTTTCGTTCATACAGCACAAAGGGAAGTGGTTGCAGGCGAAACCATTACTCTGGTTTCTCAGTCTGTTTCCTAGTGCCGGTTTGAAGTGCTTGCCGTTTTCACTGTAAAACCAAGTTGGAGCTTGTACCTCCCCATATATATGTATGGATTGGAGTTGGCAACTGAAAAGAAACTTTGTGTTCCCTTCAAGCTAGGTGAAGGACGGCTTTCACACACACTTATCTCTCAGAACTGAGCATGTGGAGAGACGTTCGTTCATCCAGCACAAAGGGAACGGGTTGCAGGAGAAACCCTTACTCTGGTTTCTCAGTCTGTTTCCTAGTGCCGGTTCGAAGTGCCTGCCGTTTTCACTGTAAAACCGAGTTGGAGCTTGTACCTCCCCATATATATGTATGGAGTGGAGTTGGCAACTGAAAAGAAACTTTGTGTTCCCTTCAAGCTAGGTGAAGGACGGCTTTCACACACACTTATCTCTCAGAACTCAGCATGTGGAGAGGCGTTCGTTCATCCATCACAAAGGGAACGGGTTGCAGGAGAAACCCTTACTCTGGTTTCTCAGTCTGTTTCCTAGTGCCGGTTTGAAGTGCCTGCCGTTTTCACTGTAGAACCGAGTTGAAGCTTGTACCTCCCCATATATATGTATGGAGTGGAGTTGGCAACTGAAAAGAAACTTTGTGTTCCCATCAAGCTAGGTGAAGGACGGCTTTCACACACAATTATCTCTCAGAACTCAGCATGTGGAGAGACGTTCGTTCATCCAGCACAAAGGGAACGGGTTGCAGGAGAAACCCTTACTCTGGTTTCTCAGTCTGTTTCCTTGTGCCGGTTTGAAGTGTCCGCCGTTTTCGCTGTAAAACCGAGTTGGAGCTTGTACCTCCCCATATATATGTAAGGAGTGGAGTTGACAACTGAAAAGAAACTTTGTGTTCCCTTCAAGCTAGGTGAAGGACGGCTTCACACACACTTATCTCTCAGAACTGAGCATGTGGAGAGACGTTCGTTCATCCAGCACAAAGGGAACGGGTTGCAGGAGAACCCTTACTCTGGTTTCTCAGTCTGTTTCCTAGTGCCGGTTTGAAGTGCCTGCCGTTTTCACTGTAAAACCGAGTTGGAGCTTTTTCCTCCCCATATATATGTATGGAGTGGAGTTGGCAACTGAAAAGAAACTTTGTGTTTCCTTCAAGCTAGGTGAAGGACGGCTTTTACAAACACTTATCTCTCAGAACTGAGCATGTGGAGAGACGTTCGTTCATCCAGCACAAAGAGAACGGTTTGCAGGAGAAACGCTTACTCTGGTTTCTCAGTCTGTTTCCTAGTGCCGGTTTGAAGTGCCTGCCGTTTTCACTGTAAAACCGAGTTGGAGCTTGTACCTCCCCTTATATATGTATCGAGTGGGGTTTGCAACTGAAAAGAAACTTTGTGTTCCCTTCAAGCTAGTTGAAGGACGGCTTTCACACACACTTATCTCTCAGAACTGAGCATGTTGAGAGACGTTCGTTCATCCAGCACAAAGGGAACTGGTTGCAGGAGAAACCCTTACTCTGGTTTCTCAGTCTGTTTCCTTGTGCCAGTTTGAAGTGCCCGCCATTTTCACTGTAAAACCGAGTTGGAGCTTGTACCTCCCCATATATCTGTATGGAGTGGAGTTGGCAACTGAAAAGAAACTTTGTGTTCCCTTCAAGCTAGGTGAAGGACGGCTTTCACACACACTTATCTCTAAGAACTGAGCATGTGGAGAGACGTTCGTTCATCCAGCACAAAGGGAACGGGTTGCAGGAGAAACCCTTACTCTGGTTTCTCAGTCTGTTTCCTAGTGCCGGTTGGAAGTGCCTGCCGTTTTCACTGTAAAACCGAGTTGGAGCTTGTACCTCCCCATATATATGTATGGAGTGGAGTTGGCAACTGAAAAGAAACTTTGTGTTCCCTTCAAGCTTGGTGAAGGACGGCTTTCACACACACTTATCTCTCAGAACTGAGCATGTGGAGAGACGTTCGTTCATCCAGCACAAAGGGAACGGGTTGCAGGAGAAACCCTTTCTCTGGTTTCTCAGTCTGTTTCCTTGTGCCGGTTTGAAGTGCCCGCCGTTTTCACTGTAAAACCGAGTTGGAGCTTGTACCTCCCCATATATATGTATGGATTGGAGTTGGCAACTGAAAAGAAACTTTGTGTTCCCTTCAAGCTAGGGGAAGGACGGCTTTCACAGACACTTATCTCTCAGAAATGAGTATGTGGAGAGACGTTCGTTCATCCAGCACAAAGGGAACGGGTTGCAGGACAACCCTTACTCTGGTTTCTCAGTCTGTTTCCTAGTGCCGGTTTGAAGTGCCTGCCGTTTTCACTGTAAAACCGAGTTGGAGCTTGTACCTCCCCATATATATGTATGGAGTGGAGTTGGCAAATGAAAAGAAACTTTGTGTTCCCTTCAATCTAGGTGAAGGACGGCTTCCACACACACTTATCTCTCAGAACTGAGCATGTGGATAGACGTTCGTTCATACAGCACAAAGGGAAGGGGTTGCAGGCGAAACCATTACTCTGGTTTCTCAGTCTGTTTCCTAGTGCCGGTTTGAAGTGCCTGCCGTTTTCACTGGAAAACCGAGTTGGAGCTTGGACCTCACCATATATATGTATGGAGTGGAGTTGGCAACTGAAAAGAAACTTTGTGTTCCCTTCAAGCTAGGTGAAGGACGGCTTTCACACACACTTATCTCTCAGAACTGAGCATGTGGAGAGACGTTCGTTCATCCAGCACAAAGGGAACGGGTTGCAGGAGAAACCCTTACTCTGGTTTCTCAGTCTGTTTCCTAGTGCCGGTTTGAAGTGCCTGCCGTTTTCACTGTAAAACCGAGTTGGAGCTTGTACCTCCCCATATATATGTATGGAGTGGAGTTGGCAACTGAAAAGAAACTTTGTGTTCCCTTCAAGCTAGGTGAAGGACGGCTTTCACACACACTTATCTCTCAGAACTGAGCATGTGGAGAGACGTTCCTTCATCCAGCACAAAGGGAACGGGTTGCAGGAGAAACCCTTACTCTGGTTTCTCAGTCTGTTTCCTAGTGCCGGTTTGAAGTGCCTGCCGTTTTCACTGTAAAACCGAGTTGGAGCTTGTTCCTCCCCATATATATGTATGGAGTGTAGTTGGCAACTGAAAAGAAACTTTGTGTTCCCTTCAAGCTAGGTGAAGTTTGGCATTCACACTCACTTATCTCTCAGAACTGAGCATGTGGAGAGACGTTCGTTCATCCAGCACAAAGGGAACGGGTTGCAGGAGAAACCCTTACTCTGGTTTCTCAGTCTGTTTCCTTGTGCCGGTTTGAAGTGCCTGCAGTTTTCACTGTAAAACCGAGTTGGAGCTTGTACCTCCCCATATATATGTATGGAGTGGAGGTGGCAACTGAAAAGAAACTTTGTGTTCCCTTCAAGCTAGGTGAAGGATGGCTTTCACACACACTTATCTCTCAGAACTGAGCATGTGGAGAGACGTTCGTTCATCCAGCACAAAGGGAACGGGTTGCAGGGGAAACCCTTACTCTGGTTTCTCAGTCTGTTTCCTAGTGCCGGTTTGAAATGCCTGCCGTTTTCACTGTAAAACCGAGTTGGAGCTTGTACCTCCCCATATATATGTATGGAGTGGAGTTTGCAACTGTAAAGAAACTTTCTGTTCCCTTCAAGCTAGGTGAAGGAAGGCTTTCACACACACTTATCTCTCAGAACTGAGCATGTGGAGAGACGTTCGTTCATCCAGCACAAAGGGAACGGGTTGCAGGAGAAACCCTTACTCTGGTTTCTCAGTCTGTTTCCTAGTGCCGGTTTGAAGTGCCTGCCGTTTTCACAGTAAAACCGAGTTGGAGCTTGTACCTCCCCATATATATGTATGGAGTGGAGTTTTCAACTGTAAAGAAACTTTGTGTTCCCTTCAAGCTAGGTGACTGAAGGCTTTCACACACACTTATCTCTCAGAACTGAGCATGTGGAGAGACGTTCGTTCATCCAGCACAAAGGGAACGGGTTGCAGGAGAAACCCTTACTCTGGTTTCTCAGTCTGTTTCCTAGTGCCGGTTTGAAGTGCCTGCCGTTTTCACTGTAAAACTGAGTTGGAGCTTGTACATCCCCATATATATGTATGGAGTGGAGTTGGCAACTGAAAAGAAACTTTGTGTTCCCTTCAAGCTAGGTGAAGGACGGCTTTCACACACACTTATCTCTCAGAACTGAGCATGTGGAGAGACGTTCGTTCATCTAGCACAAAGGGAACGGGTTGCAGGAGAAACCCTTACTCTGGTTTCTCAGTCTGTTTCCTAGTGCCGGTTTGAAGTGCCTGCCGTTTTCACTGTAAAACCGAGTTGGAGCTTGGACCACCCCATATATATGTATGGAGTGGAGTTGGCAACTGAAAAGAAACTTTGTGTTCCCTTCAATCTAGGTGAAGGACGGCTTTCACACACACTTATCTCTCAGAACTGAGCATGTGGAGAGACGTTCGTTCATCCAGCACAAAGGGAACGGATTGCAGGAGAAACCCTTACTCTGGTTTCTCAGTGTGTTTCCTAGTGCCGGTTTGATGTGCCTGCCGTTTTCACTGTAAAACCGAGTTGGAGCTTGGACCTCACCATATATATGTATGGAGTGGAGTTGGCAACTGAAAAGAAACTTTGTGTTCCCTTCAAGCTAGGTGAAGGACGGCTTTCACACACACTTATCTGTCAGAACTGAGCATGTGGAGAGACGTTCGTTCATCCAGCACAAGGGGAAGGGGTTGCAGGAGAAACCCTTACTCTGGTTTCTCAGTCTGTTTCCTAGTGCCGGTTTGAAGTGCCTGCCGTTTTCACTGTAAAACTGAGTTGGAGCTTGTACATCCCCATATATATGTATGGAGTGGAGTTGGCAACTGAAAAGAAACTTTGTGTTCCCTTCAAGCTAGGTGAAGGACGGCTTTCACACACACTTATCTCTCAGAACTGAGCATGTGGAGAGACGTTCTTTCATCCAGCACAAAGGGAACGGGTTGCAGGAGAAACCCTTACTCTGGTTTCTCAGTCTGTTTCCTAGTGCCGGTTTGAAGTGCCTGCCGTTTTCACTGTAAAACCGAGTTGGAGCTTGTTCCGCACCATATATATGTATGGAGTGGGGTTTGCAACTGAAAAGAAACTTTGTGTTCCCTTCAATCTAGGTGACTAAAGGCTTTCACACACTCTTATCTCTCAGATCTGAGCATGTGGAGAGACGTTCGTTCATCCAGCACAAAGGGAACGGGTTGCAGGAGAAACCCTTACTCTGGTTTCTCAGTCTGTTTCCTAGTGCCGGTTTGAAGTGCCTGCCGTTTTCACTGTAAAACTGAGTTGGAGCTTGTACATCCCCATATATATGTATGGAGTGGAGTTGGCAACTGAAAAGAATCTTTGTGTTCCCTTCAAGCTAGGTGAAGGACGGCTTTCACACACACTTATCTCTCAGAACTGAGCATGTGGAGAGACGTTCGTTCATCCAGCACAAAGGGAACGGGTTGCAGGAGAAACCCTTACTCTGGTTTCTCAGTCTGTTTCCTAGTGCCGGTTTGAAGTGCCTGCCGTTTTCACTGTAAAACCGAGTTGGAGCTTGGACCTCCCCATATATATGTATGGAGTGGAGTTGGCAACTGAAAAGAAACTTTGTGTTCCCTTCAATCTAGGTGAAGGACGGCTTTCACACACACTTATCTCTCAGAACTGAGCATGTGGAGAGACGTTCGTTCATCCAGCACAAAGGGAACGGGTTGCAGGAGAAACCCTTACTCTGGTTTCTCAGTCTGTTTCCTAGTGCCGGTTTGAAGTGCCTGCCGTTTTCACTGTAAAACCGAGTTGGAGCTTGGACCTCACCATATATATGTATGGAGTGGAGTTGGCAACTGAAAAGAAACTTTGTGTTCCCTTCAAGCTAGGTGAAGGACGGCTTTCACACACACTTATCTGTCAGAACTGAGCATGTGGAGAGACGTTCGTTCATCCAGCACAAAGGGAACGGGTTGCAGGAGAAACCCTTACTCTGGTTTCTCAGTCTGTTTCCTAGTGCCGGTTTGAAGTGCCTGCCGTTTTCACTGTAAAACTGAGTTGGAGCTTGTACATCCCCATATATATGTATGGAGTGGAGTTGGCAACTGAAAAGAAACTTTGTGTTCCCTTCAAGCTAGGTGAAGGACGGCTTTCACACACACTTATCTCTCAGAACTGAGCATGTGGAGAGACGTTCTTTCATCCAGCACAAAGGGAACGGGTTGCAGGAGAAACCCTTACTCTGGTTTCTCAGTCTGTTTCCTAGTGCCGGTTTGAAGTGCCTGCCGTTTTCACTGTAAAACCGAGTTGGAGCTTGTTCCGCACCATATATATGTATGGAGTGGGGTTTGCAACTGAAAAGAAACTTTGTGTTCCCTTCAAGCTAGGTGAAGGACGGCTTTCACACACACTTATCTCTCAGAAATGAGCATGTGGAGAGACGTTCGTTCATCCAGCACAAAGGGAACGGGTTGCAGGAGAAACCCTTACTCTGGTTTCTCAGTCTGTTTCCTAGTGCCGGTTTGAAGTGCCTGCCGTTTTCACTGTAAAACCGAGTTGGAGCTTGGACCTCACCATATATATGTATGGAGTGGGGTTGGAAACTGAAAAGAAACTTTGTGTTCCCTTCAAGCTATGTGAAGGATGGCTTTCACACACACTTATCTCTCAGAACTGAGCATGTGGAGAGACGTTCGTTCATCCAGCACAAAGGGAACGGGTTGCAGGAGAAACCCTTACTCTGGTTTCTCAGTATGTTTCCTAGTGCCGGTTTGAAGTGCCTGCCGTTTTCACTATAAAACCGAGTTGGAGCTTGGACCTCCCCATATATATGTATGGAGTGGAGTTGGCAACTGAAAAGAAACTTTGTGTTCCCTTCAAGCTAGGTGAAGGACGGCTTTCACACACACTTATCTCTCCGAACTAAGCATGTGGAGAGACGTTCGTTCATCCAGCACAAAGGGAACGGGTTGCAGGAGAAACCCTTACTCTGGTTTCTCAGTCTGTTTCCTAGTGCCGGTTTGAAGTGCCTGCCGTTTTCACTGTAAAACCGAGTTGGAGCTTGTACCTCCCCATATATATGTATGGAGTGGAGTTTGCAACTGTAAAGAAACTTTGTGTTCCCTTCAAGCTAGGTGAAGGAAGGCTTTCACACGCACTTATCTCTCAGAACTGAGCATGTGGAGAGACGTTCCTTCATCCAGCACAAAGGGAACGGGTTGCAGGAGAAACCCTTACTCTGGTTTCTCAGTCTGTTTCCTAGTGCCGGTTTGAAGTGCCTGCCGTTTTCACAGTAAAACCGAGTTGGAGCTTGTACCTCCCCATATATATGTATGGAGTGGAGTTTGCAACTGTAAAGAAACTTTGTGTTCCCTTCAAGCTAGTTGACTAAAGGCTTTCACACACACTTATCTCTCAGAACTGAGCATGTGGAGAGACGTTCGTTCATCCAGCACAAAGGGAACGGGTTGCAGGAGAAACCCTTACTCTGGTTTCTCAGTCTGTTTCCTAGTGCCGGTTTGAAGTGCCTGCCGTTTTCACTGTAAAACTGAGTTGGAGCTTGTACATCCCCATATATATGTATGGAGTGGAGTTGGCAACTGAAAAGAAACTTTGTGTTCCCTTCAAGCTAGGTGAAGGACGGCTTTCACACACACTTATCTCTCAGAACTGAGCATGTGGAGAGACGTTCGTTCATCCAGCACAAAGGGAACGGGTTGCAGGAGAACCCTTACTCTGGTTTCTCAGTCTGTTTCCTAGTGCCGGTTTGAAGTGCCTGCCGTTTTCACTGTAAAACCGAGTTGGAGCTTGGACCTCCCCATATATATGTATGGAATGGAGTTGGCAACTGAAAAGAAACTTTGTGTTCCCTTCAAGCTAGGTGAAGGACGGCTTTCACACACACTTATCTCTCAGAACTGAGCATGTGGAGAGACGTTCGTTCATCCAGCACAAAGGGAATGGTTTGCAGGAGAAACCCTTACTCTGGTTTCTCAGTCTGTTTCCTAGTGCCGGTTTGAAGTGCCTGCCGTTTTCACTGTAAAACCGTGTTGGAGCTTGTACCTCCCCATATATATGTATGGAGTGGAGTTGGCAACTGAAAAGAAACTTTGTGTTCCCTTCAAGCTAGGTGAAGGACGGCTTTCACACACACTTATCTCTCAGAACTGAGCATGTGGAGAGACGTTCGTTCATCCAGCACAAAGGGAACGGGTTGCAGGAGAAACCCTTAATCTGGTTTCTCAGTCTGTTTCCTAGTGCCGGTTTGAAGTGCCTGCCGTTTTCACTGTAAAACCGAGTTGGAGCTTGTACTTCCCCATATATATGTATGGAGTGGAGTTGGCAACTGAAAAGAAACTTTGTGTTCCCTTCAAGCTAGGTGAAGGACGGCTTTCACACACACTTATCTCTCAGAACTGAGCATGTGGAGAGACGTTCGTTCATCCAGCACAAAGGGAACGGGTTGCAGGAAAAACCCTTACTCTGGTTTCTCAGTCTGTTTCCTAGTGCCGGTTGGAAGTGCCTGCCGTTTTCACTGTAAAACCGAGTTGGAGCTTGGACCTCCCCATATATATGTATGGAGTGGAGTTGGCAACTGAAAAGAATCTTTGTGTTCCCTTCAAGCTAGGTGAAGGACGGCTTTCACACACACTTATCTCTCAGAACTGAGCATGTGGAGAGACGTTCGTTCATCCAGCACAAAGGGAACGGGTTGCAGGAGAAACCCTTACTCTGGTTTCTCAGTCTGTTTCCTAGTGCCGGTTTGAAGTGCCTGCCGTTTTCACTGTAAAACTGAGTTGGAGCTTGTACCTCCCCATATATATGTATGGAGTGGAGTTGGCAACTGAAAAGAAACTTTGTGTTCCCTTCAAGCTAGGTGAAGGACGGCTTTCACACACACTTATCTCTCAGAACTGAGCATGTGGAGAGACGTTCGTTCATCCAGCACAAAGGGAACGGGTTGCAGGAGAAACCCTTACTCTGGTTTCTCAGTCTGTTTCCTAGTGCCGGTTTGAAGTGCCTGCCGTTTTCACTGTAAAACCGAGTTGGAGCTTGTACCTCCCCATATATATGTATGGAGTGGAGTTGGCAACTGAAAATAAACTTTGTGTTCCCTTCAAGCTAGGTGAAGGACGGCTTCCACACACACTTATCTCTCAGAACTGAGCATGTGGAGAGACGTTCGTTCATACAGCACAAAGGGAAGGGGTTGCAGGCGAAACCATTACTCTGGTTTCTCAGTCTGTTTCATAGTGCCGGTTTGAAGTGCCTGCCGTTTTCACTGTAAAACCGCGTTGGAGCTTGTACCTCCCCATATATATGTATGGAGTGGAGTTGGCAACTGAAAAGAAACTTTGTGTTCCCTTCAAGCTAGGTGAAGGACGGCTTTCACACACACTTATCTCTCAGAACTGAGCATGTGGAGAGACGTTCGTTCATCCAGCACAAAGGGAACGGGCTGCAGGAGAAACCCTTACTCTGGTTTCTCAGTCTGTTTCCTAGTGCCGGTTTGAAGTGCCTGCCGTTTTCACTGTAAAACCGAGTTGGAGCTTGTTCCTCCCCATATATATGTATGGAGTGGAGTTGGCAACTGAAAAGAAACTTTGTGTTCCCTTCAAGCTAGGTGAAGGACGGCTTTCACACACACTTATCTCTCAGAACTGAGTATGTGGAGAGACGTTTGTTCATCCAGCACAAAGGGAACGGGTTGCAGGAGAAACCCTTACTCTGGTTTCTCAGTCTGTTTCCTAGTGCCGGTTTGAAGTGCCTGCCGTTTTCACTGTAAAACCGAGTTGGAGCTTGTTCCTCCCCATATATATGTATGGAGTGGAGTTGGCAACTGAAAAGAAACTTTGTGTTCAATTCAAGATAGGTGAAGGACGGCTTTCACACACACTTATCTCTCAGAACTGAGCATGTGGAGAGACGTTCGTTCATCCAGCACAAAGGGAACGGGTTGCAGGAGAAACCCTTACTCTTGTTTCTCAGTCCGTTTCCTAGTGCCGGTTTGAAGTGCCTGCCGTTTTCACTGTAAAACCGAGTTGGAGCTTGTTCCTCCCCATATATATGTATGGAGTGGAGTTGGCAACTGAAAAGAAACTTTGTGTTCCCTTCAAGCTAGGTGAAGGTTGGCTTTCACACTCACTTATCTCTCAGAACTGAGCATGTGGAGAGACGTTCGTTCATCCAGCACAAAGGGAACGGGTTGCAGGAGAAACCCTTACTCTGGTTTCTCAGTCTGTTTCCTAGTGCCGGTTTGAAGTGCCTGCCGTTTTCACTGTAAAACCGAGTTGGAGCTTGGACCTCACCATATATATGTATGGAGTGGATTTGGCAACTGAAAAAAAACTTTGTGTTCCCTTCAAGCTAGGTGAAGGACGGCTTTCACACACACTTATCTGTCAGAACTGAGCATGTGGAGAGACGTTCGTTCATCCAGCTCAAGGGGAACGGGTTGCAGGAGAAACCTTTACTCTGGTTTCTCAGTCTGTTTCCTAGTGCCGGTTTGACGTGCCTGCCGTTTTCACTGTAAAACTGAGTTGGAGCTTGATCTTCCCCGTATATATGTATGGAGTGGAGTTGGCAACTGAAAAGAAACTTTGTGTTCCCTTCAAGCTAGGTGAAGGACGGCTTTCACACACACTTATCTCTCAGAACTGAGCATGTGGAGAGACGTTCGTTCATCCAGCACAAAGGGAACGGGTTGCAGGAGAAACCCTTACTCTGGTTTCTCAGTCTGTTTCCTAGTGCCGGTTTGAAGTGCCTGCCGTTTTCACTGTAAAACCGAGTTGGAGCTTGTACCTCCCCATATATATGTATGGAGTGGAGTTGGCAACTGAAAAGAAACTTTGTGTTCCCTTCAAGCTAGGTGAAGGACGGCTTTCACACACACTTATCTCTCAGAACTGAGCATGTGGAGAGACGTTCGTTCATCCAGCACAAAGGGAACGGGTTGCAGGAGAAACCCTTACTCTGGTTTCTCAGTCTGTTTCCTAGTGCCGGTTTGAAGTGCCTGCCGTTTTCTCTGTAAAACTGAGTTGGAGCTTGTACATCCCCATATATATGTATGGAGTGGAGTTGGCAACTGAAAAGAAACTTTGTGTTCCCTTCAAGCTAGGTGAAGGACGGCTTTCACACACACTTATCTCTCAGAACTGAGCATGTGGAGAGACGTTCGTTCATCCAGCACAAAGGGAACGGGTTGCAGGAGAAACCCTTACTCTGGTTTCTCAGTCTGTTTCCTAGTGCCGGTTTGAAGTGCCTGCCGTTTTCACTGTAAAACCGAGTTGGAGCTTGTACCTCCCCATATATATGTATGGATTGGAGTTGACAACTGAAAAGAAACTTTGTGTTCCCTTCAAGCTAGGTGAAGGACGGCTTTCACACACACTTATCTCTCAGAACTGAGCATGTGGAGAGACGTTCGTTCATCCAGCACAAAGGGAACGGGTTGCAGGAGAAACCCTTACTCTGGTTTCTCAGTCTGTTTCCTAGTGCCGGTTTGAAGTGCCTGCCGTTTTCACTGTAAAACCGAGTTTGAGCTTGTTCCGCCCCATATATATGTATGGAGTGGAGTTTGCAACTGAAAAGAAACTTTGTGTTCCCTTCAAGCTAGGTGAAGGACGGCTTTCACACACACTTATCTCTCAGAACTGAGCATGTGGAGAGACGTTCGTTCATCCAGCACAAAGGGAACGGGTTGCAGGAGAAACCCTTACTCTGGTTTCTCAGTCTGTTTCCTAGTGCCGGTTTGAAGTGCCTGCCGTTTTCACTGTAAAACCGAGTTGGAGCTTGTACCTCCCCATATATATGTATGGAGTGGAGTTGGCAACTGAAGAGAAACTTTGTGTTCCCTTCAAGCTAGGTGAAGGACGGCTTTCACACACACTTATCTCTCAGAACTGAGCATGTGGAGAGACGTTCGTTCATCCAGCACAAAGGGAACGGGTTGCAGGAGAAACCCTTACTCTGGTTTCTCAGTCTGTTTCCTAGTGCCGGTTTGAAGTGCCTGCCGTTTTCACTGTAAAACCGAGTTGGAGCTTGGACCTCCCCATATATATGTATGGATTGGAGTTGGCAACTGAAAAGAAACTTTGTGTTCCCTTCAAGCTAGGTGAAGGACGGCTTTCACACACACTTATCTCTCAGAACTGAGCATGTGGAGAGACGTTCGTTCATCCAGCACAAAGGGAACGGGTTGCAGGAGAAACCCTTACTCTGGTTTCTCAGTCTGTTTCCTAGTGCCGGTTTGAAGTGCCTGCCGTTTTCACTGTAAAACCGAGTTTGAGCTTGTTCCGCCCCATATATATGTATGGAGTGGAGTTTGCAACTGAAAAGAAACTTTGTGTTCCCTTCAAGCTAGGTGAAGGACGGCTTTCACACACACTTATCTCTCAGAACTGAGCATGTGGAGAGACGTTCGTTCATCCAGCACAAAGGGAAAGGGTTGCAGGAGAAACCCTTACTCTGGTTTCTCAGTCTGTTTCCTAGTGCCGGTTTGAAGTGCCTGCCGTTTTCACTGTAAAACCGAGTTGGAGCTTGTACCTCCCCATATATATGTATGGAGTGGAGTTGGCAACTGAAAAGAAACTTTGTGTTCCCTTCAAGCTAGGTGAAGGACGGCTTTCACACACACTTATCTCTCAGAACTGAGCATGTGGAGAGACGTTCGTTCATCCAGCACAAAGGGAACGGGTTGCAGGAGAAACCCTTACTCTGGTTTCTCAGTCTGTTTCCTAGTGCCGGTTTGAAGTGCCTGCCGTTTTCTCTGTAAAACTGAGTTGGAGCTTGTACATACCCATATATATGTATGGAGTGGAGTTGGCAACTGAAAAGAAACTTTGTGTTCCCTTCAAGCTAGGTGAAGGACGGCTTTCACACACACTTATCTCTCAGAACTGAGCATGTGGAGAGACGTTCGTTCATCCAGCACAAAGGGAACGGGTTGCAGGAGAAACCCTTACTCTGGTTTCTCAGTCTGTTTCCTAGTGCCGGTTTGAAGTGCCTGCCGTTTTCACTGTAAAACCGAGTTGGAGCTTGTACCTCCCCATATATATGTATGGATTGGAGTTGGCAACTGAAAAGAAACTTTGTGTTCCCTTCAAGCTAGGTGAAGGACGGCTTTCACACACACTTATCTCTCAGAACTGAGCATGTGGAGAGACGTTCGTTCATCCAGCACAAAGGGAACGGGTTGCAGGAGAAACCCTTACTCTGGTTTCTCAGTCTGTTTCCCAGTGCCGGTTTGAAGTGCCTGCCGTTTTCACTGTAAAACCGAGTTTGAGCTTGTTCCGCCCCATATATATGTATGGAGTGGAGTTTGCAACTGAAAAGAAACTTTGTGTTCCCTTCAAGCTAGGTGAAGGACGGCTTTCACACACACTTATCTCTCAGAACTGAGCATGTGGAGAGACGTTCGTTCATCCAGCACAAAGGGAACGGGTTGCAGGAGAAACCCTTACTCTGGTTTCTCAGTCTGTTTCCTAGTGCCGGTTTGAAGTGCCTGCCGTTTTCACTGTAAAACCGAGTTGGAGCTTGTTCGTCCGCATATATATGTATGGAGTGGAGTTGGCAACTGAAAAGAAACTTTGTGTTCCCTTCAAGCTAGGTGAAGGTTGGTTTTCACACTCACTTATCTCTCAGAACTGAGCATGTGGAGAGACGTTCGTTCATCCAGCACAAAGGGAACGGGTTGCAGGAGAAACCCTTACTCTGGTTTCTCAGTCTGTTTCCTAGTGCCGGTTTGAAGTGCCTGCAGTTTTCACTGTAAAACCGAGTTGGAGCTTGGACCTCCCCATATATATGTATGGAGTGGAGTTGGCAACTGAAAAGAAACTTTGTGTTCCCTTCAAGCTAGGTGAAGGATGGCTTTCACACACACTTATCTCTCAGAACTGAGCATGTGGAGAGACGTTCGTTCATCCAGCACAAAGGGAATGGTTTGCAGGAGAAACCCTTACTCTGGTTTCTCAGTCTGTTTCCTAGTGCCGGTTTGAAGTGCCTGCCGTTTTCACTGTAAAACCGTGTTGGAGCTTGTACCTCCCCATATATATGTATGGAGTGGAGTTGGCAACTGAAAAGAAACTTTGTGTTCCCTTCAAGCTAGGTGAAGGACGGCTTTCACACACACTTATCTCTCAGAACTGAGCATGTGGAGAGACGTTCGTTCATCCAGCACAAAGGGAACGGGTTGCAGGAGAAACCCTTAATCTGGTTTCTCAGTCTGTTTCCTAGTGCCGGTTTGAAGTGCCTGCCGTTTTCACTGTAAAACCGAGTTGGAGCTTGTACTTCCCCATATATATGTATGGAGTGGAGTTGGCAACTGAAAAGAAACTTTGTGTTCCCTTCAAGCTAGGTGAAGGACGGCTTTCACACACACTTATCTCTCAGAACTGAGCATGTGGAGAGACGTTCGTTCATCCAGCACAAAGGGAACGGGTTGCAGGAGAAACCCTTACTCTGGTTTCTCAGTCTGTTTCCTAGTGCCGGTTGGAAGTGCCTGCCGTTTTCACTGTAAAACCGAGTTGGAGCTTGGACCTCCCCATATATATGTATGGAGTGGAGTTGGCAACTGAAAAGAATCTTTGTGTTCCCTTCAAGCTAGGTGAAGGACGGCTTTCACACACACTTATCTCTCAGAACTGAGCATGTGGAGAGACGTTCGTTCATCCAGCACAAAGGGAACGGGTTGCAGGAGAAACCCTTACTCTGGTTTCTCAGTCTGTTTCCTAGTGCCGGTTTGAAGTGCCTGCCGTTTTCACTGTAAAACTGAGTTGGAGCTTGTACCTCCCCATATATATGTATGGAGTGGAGTTGGCAACTGAAAAGAAACTTTGTGTTCCCTTCAAGCTAGGTGAAGGACGGCTTTCACACACACTTATCTCTCAGAACTGAGCATGTGGAGAGACGTTCGTTCATCCAGCACAAAGGGAACGGGTTGCAGGAGAAACCCTTACTCTGGTTTCTCAGTCTGTTTCCTAGTGCCGGTTTGAAGTGCCTGCCGTTTTCACTGTAAAACCGAGTTGGAGCTTGTACCTCCCCATATATATGTATGGAGTGGAGTTGGCAACTGAAAATAAACTTTGTGTTCCCTTCAAGCTAGGTGAAGGACGGCTTCCACACACACTTATCTCTCAGAACTGAGCATGTGGAGAGACGTTCGTTCATACAGCACAAAGGGAAGGGGTTGCAGGCGAAACCATTACTCTGGTTTCTCAGTCTGTTTCATAGTGCCGGTTTGAAGTGCCTGCCGTTTTCACTGTAAAACCGCGTTGGAGCTTGTACCTCCCCATATATATGTATGGAGTGGAGTTGGCAACTGAAAAGAAACTTTGTGTTCCCTTCAAGCTAGGTGAAGGACGGCTTTCACACACACTTATCTCTCAGAACTGAGCATGTGGAGAGACGTTCGTTCATCCAGCACAAAGGGAACGGGCTGCAGGAGAAACCCTTACTCTGGTTTCTCAGTCTGTTTCCTAGTGCCGGTTTGAAGTGCCTGCCGTTTTCACTGTAAAACCGAGTTGGAGCTTGTTCCTCCCCATATATATGTATGGAGTGGAGTTGGCAACTGAAAAGAAACTTTGTGTTCCCTTCAAGCTAGGTGAAGGACGGCTTTCAAACACACTTATCTCTCAGAACTGAGTATGTGGAGAGACGTTTGTTCATCCAGCACAAAGGGAACGGGTTGCAGGAGAAACCCTTACTCTGGTTTCTCAGTCTGTTTCCTAGTGCCGGTTTGAAGTGCCTGCCGTTTTCACTGTAAAACCGAGTTGGAGCTTGTTCCTCCCCATATATATGTATGGAGTGGAGTTGGCAACTGAAAAGAAACTTTGTGTTCAATTCAAGATAGGTGAAGGACGGCTTTCACACACACTTATCTCTCAGAACTGAGCATGTGGAGAGACGTTCGTTCATCCAGCACAAAGGGAACGGGTTGCAGGAGAAACCCTTACTCTTGTTTCTCAGTCCGTTTCCTAGTGCCGGTTTGAAGTGCCTGCCGTTTTCACTGTAAAACCGAGTTGGAACTTGTTCCTCCCCATATATATGTATGGAGTGGAGTTGGCAACTGAAAAGAAACTTTGTGTTCCCTTCAAGCTAGGTGAAGGTTGGCTTTCACACTCACTTATCTCTCAGAACTGAGCATGTGGAGAGACCTTCGTTCATCCAGCACAAAGGGAACGGGTTGCAGGAGAAACCCTTACTCTGGTTTCTCAGTCTGTTTCCTAGTGCCGGTTTGAAGTGCCTGCCGTTTTCACTGTAAAACCGAGTTGGAGCTTGGACCTCACCATATATATGTATGGAGTGGATTTGGCAACTGAAAAAAAACTTTGTGTTCCCTTCAAGCTAGGTGAAGGACGGCTTTCACACACACTTATCTGTCAGAACTGAGCATGTGGAGAGACGTTCGTTCATCCAGCACAAGGGGAACGGGTTGCAGGAGAAACCTTTACTCTGGTTTCTCAGTCTGTTTCCTAGTGCCGGTTTGACGTGCCTGCCGTTTTCACTGTAAAACTGAGTTGGAGCTTGATCTTCCCCGTATATATGTATGGAGTGGAGTTGGCAACTGAAAAGAAACTTTGTGTTCCCTTCAAGCTAGGTGAAGGACGGCTTTCACACACACTTATCTCTCAGAACTGAGCATGTGGAGAGACGTTCGTTCATCCAGCACAAAGGGAACGGGTTGCAGGAGAAACCCTTACTCTGGTTTCTCAGTCTGTTTCCTAGTGCCGGTTTGAAGTGCCTGCCGTTTTCACTGTAAAACCGAGTTGGAGCTTGTACCTCCCCATATATATGTATGGAGTGGAGTTGGCAACTGAAAAGAAACTTTGTGTTCCCTTCAAGCTAGGTGAAGGACGGCTTTCACACACACTTATCTCTCAGAACTGAGCATGTGGAGAGACGTTCGTTCATCCAGCACAAAGGGAACGGGTTGCAGGAGAAACCCTTACTCTGGTTTCTCAGTCTGTTTCCTAGTGCCGGTTTGAAGTGCCTGCCGTTTTCTCTGTAAAACTGAGTTGGAGCTTGTACATCCCCATATATATGTATGGAGTGGAGTTGGCAACTGAAAAGAAACTTTGTGTTCCCTTCAAGCTAGGTGAAGGACGGCTTTCACACACACTTATCTCTCAGAACTGAGCATGTGGAGAGACGTTCGTTCATCCAGCACAAAGGGAACGGGTTGCAGGAGAAACCCTTACTCTGGTTTCTCAGTCTGTTTCCTAGTGCCGGTTTGAAGTGCCTGCCGTTTTCACTGTAAAACCGAGTTGGAGCTTGTACCTCCCCATATATATGTATGGATTGGAGTTGACAACTGAAAAGAAACTTTGTGTTCCCTTCAAGCTAGGTGAAGGACGGCTTTCACACACACTTATCTCTCAGAACTGAGCATGTGGAGAGACGTTCGTTCATCCAGCACAAAGGGAACGGGTTGCAGGAGAAACCCTTACTCTGGTTTCTCAGTCTGTTTCCTAGTGCCGGTTTGAAGTGCCTGCCGTTTTCACTGTAAAACCGAGTTTGAGCTTGTTCCGCCCCATATATATGTATGGAGTGGAGTTTGCAACTGAAAAGAAACTTTGTGTTCCCTTCAAGCTAGGTGAAGGACGGCTTTCACACACACTTATCTCTCAGAACTGAGCATGTGGAGAGACGTTCGTTCATCCAGCACAAAGGGAACGGGTTGCAGGAGAAACCCTTACTCTGGTTTCTCAGTCTGTTTCCTAGTGCCGGTTTGAAGTGCCTGCCGTTTTCACTGTAAAACCGAGTTGGAGCTTGTACCTCCCCATATATATGTATGGAGTGGAGTTGGCAACTGAAAAGAAACTTTGTGTTCCCTTCAAGCTAGGTGAAGGACGGCTTTCACACACACTTATCTCTCAGAACTGAGCATGTGGAGAGACGTTCGTTCATCCAGCACAAAGGGAACGGGTTGCAGGAGAAACCCTTACTCTGGTTTCTCAGTCTGTTTCCTAGTGCCGGTTTGAAGTGCCTGCCGTTTTCACTGTAAAACCGAGTTGGAGCTTGGACCTCCCCATATATATGTATGGAGTGGAGTTGGCAACTGAAAAGAAACTTTGTGTTCCCTTCAAGCTAGGTGAAGGACGGCTTTCACACACACTTATCTCTCAGAACTGAGCATGTGGAGAGACGTTCGTTCATCCAGCACAAAGGGAACGTGTTGCAGGAGAAACCCTTACTCTGGTTTCTCAGTCTGTTTCCTAGTGCCGGTTTGAAGTGCCTGCCGTTTTCACAGTAAAACCGAGTTGGAGCTTGTACCTCCCCATATATATGTATGGAGTGGAGTTTGCAACTGTAAAGAAACTTTGTGTTCCCTTCAAGCTAGGTGACTAAAGGCTTTCACACACTCTTATCTCTCAGAACTGAGCATGTGGAGAGACGTTCGCTCATCCAGCACAAAGGGAACGGGTTGCAGGAGAAACCCTTACTCTGGTTTCTCAGTCTGTTTCCTAGTGCCGGTTTGAAGTGCCTGCCGTTTTCACTGTAAAACTGAGTTGGAGCTTGTACATCCCCAAATATATGTATGGAGTGGAGTTGGCAACTGAAAAGAATCTTTGTGTTCCCTTCAAGCTAGGTGAAGGACGGCTTTCACACACACTTATCTCTCAGAACTGAGCATGTGGAGAGACGTTCGTTCATCCAGCACAAAGGGAACGGGTTGCAGGAGAAACCCTTACTCTGGTTTCTCAGTCTGTTTCCTAGTGCCTGTTTGAAGTGCCTGCCGTTTTCACTGTAAAACCGAGTTGGAGCTTGGACCTCCCCATATATATGTATGGAGTGGAGTTGGCAACTGAAAAGAAGCTTTGTGTTCCCTTCAAGCTAGGTGAAGGACGGCTTTCACACACACTTATCTCTCAGAACTGAGCATGTGGAGAGACGTTCGTTCATCCAGCACAAAGGGAACGGGTTGCAGGAGAAACCCTTACTCTGGTTTCTCAGTCTGTTTCCTAGTGCCGGTTTGAAGTGCCTGCCGTTTTCACTGTAAAACCGAGTTGGAGCTTGGACCTCACCATATATATGTATGGAGTGGAGTTGGCAAGTGTAAAGAAACTTTGTGTTCCCTTCAAGCTAGGTGAAGGACGGCTTTCACACACACTTATCTCTCAGAACTGAGCATGTGGAGAGACGTTCGTTCATCCAGCACAAAGGGAACGGGTTGCAGGAGAAACCCTTACTCTGGTTTCTCAGTCTGTTTCCTAGTGCCGGTTTGAAGTGCCTGCCGTTTTCACTGTAAAACCGAGTTGGAGCTTGTACCTCCCCATATATATGTATGGATTGGAGTTGGCAACTGAAAAGAAACTTTGTGTTCCCTTCAAGCTAGGTGAAGGACGGCTTTCACACACACTTATCTCTCAGAACTGAGCATGTGGAGAGACGTTCGTTCATCCAGCACAAAGGGAACGGGTTGCAGGAGAAACCCTTACTCTGGTTTCTCAGTCTGTTTCCTAGTGCCGGTTTGAAGTGCCTGCCGTTTTCACTGTAAAACCGAGTTTGAGCTTGTTCCGCCCCATATATATCTATGGAGTGGAGTTTGCAACTGAAAAGAAACTTTGTGTTCCCTTCAAGCTAGGTGAAGGACGGCTTTCACACACACTTATCTCTCAGAACTGAGCATGTGGAGAGACGTTCGTTCATCCAGCACAAAGGGAACGGGTTGCAGGAGAAACCCTTACTCTGGTTTCTCAGTCTGTTTCCTAGTGCCGGTTTGAAGTGCCTGCCGTTTTCACTGTAAAACCGAGTTGGAGCTTGGACCTCCCCATATATATGTATGGAGTGGAGTTGGCAACTGAAAAGAAACTTTGTGTTCCCTTCAAGCTAGGTGAAGGATGGCTTTCACACACACTTATCTCTCAGAACTGAGCATGTGGAGAGACGTTCGTTCATCCAGCACAAAGGGAACGGGTGGCAGGAGAAACCCTTACTCTGGTTTCTCAGTCTGTTTCCTAGTGCCGGTTTGAAGTGCCTGCCGTTTTCACTGTAAAACCGAGTTGGAGCTTGGACCTCCCCATATATATGTATGGAGTGGAGTTGGCAACTGTAAAGAAACTTTGTGTTCCCTTCAAGCTAGGTGAAGGAAGGCTTTCACACGCACTTATCTCTCAGAACTGAGCATGTGGAGAGACGTTCGTTCATCCAGCACAAAGGGAACGGGTTGCAGGAGAAACCCTTACTCTGGTTTCTCAGTCTGTTTCCTAGTGCCGGTTTGAAGTGCCTGCCGTTTTCACAGTAAAACCGAGTTGGAGCTTGTACCTCCCCATTTATATGTATGGAGTGGAGTTTGCAACTGTAAAGAAACTTTGTGTTCCCTTCAAGCAAGGTGACTAAAGGCTTTCACACACTCTTATCTCTCAGAACTGAGCATGTGGAGAGACGTTCGTTCATCCAGCACAAAGGGAACGGGTTGCAGGAGAAACCCTTACTCTGGTTTCTCAGTCTGTTTCCTAGTGCCGGTTTGAAGTGCCTGCCGTTTTCACTGTAAAACTGAGTTGGAGCTTGTACATCCCCATATATATGTATGGAGTGGAGTTGGCAACTGAAAAGAAACTTTGTGTTCCCTTCAAGCTAGGTGAAGGACGGCTTTCACACACACTTATCTCTCAGAACTGAGCATGTGGAGAGACGTTCGTTCATCTAGCACAAAGGGAACGGGTTGCAGGAGAAACCCTTACTCTGGTTTCTCAGTCTGTTTCCTAGTGCCGGTTTGAAGTGCCTGCCGTTTTCACTGTAAAACCGAGTTGGAGCTTGGACCTCCCCATATATATGTATGGAGTGGAGTTGGCAACTGAAAAGAAACTTTGTGTTCCCTTCAATCTAGGTGAAGGACGGTTTTCACACACACTTATCTCTCAGAACTGAGCATGTGGAGAGACGTTCGTTCATCCAGCACAAAGGGAACGGGTTGCAGGAGAAACCCTTACTCTGGTTTCTCAGTCTGTTTCCTAGTGCCGGTTTGATGTGCCTGCCGTTTTCACTGTAAAACCGAGTTGGAGCTTGGACCTCACCATATATATGTATGGAGTGGAGTTGGCAACTGAAAAGAAACTTTGTGTTCCCTTCAAGCTAGGTGAAGGACGGCTTTCACACACACTTATCTCTCAGAACTGAGCATGTGGAGAGACGTTCGTTCATCCAGCACAAGGGGAACGGGTTGCAGGAGAAACCCTTACTCTGGTTTCTCAGTCTGTTTCCTAGTGCCGGTTTGAAGTGCCTGCCGTTTTCACTGTAAAACTGAGTTGGAGCTTGTACATCCCCATATATATGTATGGAGTGGAGTTGGCAACTGAAAAGAAACTTTGTGTTCCCTTCAAGCTAGGTGAAGGACGGCTTTCACACACACTTATCTCTCAGAACTGAGCATGTGGAGAGACGTTCTTTCATCCAGCACAAAGGGAACGGGTTGCAGGAGAAACCCTTACTCTGGTTTCTCAGTCTGTTTCCTAGTGCCGGTTTGAAGTGCCTGCCGTTTTCACTGTAAAACCGAGTTGGAGCTTGTTCCGCACCATATATATGTATGGAGTGGGGTTTGCAACTGAAAAGAAACTTTGTGTTCCCTTCAAGCTAGGTGAAGGATGGCTTTCACACACACTTATCTCTCAGAACTGAGCATGTGGAGAGACGTTCGTTCATCCAGCACAAAGGGAACGGGTTGCAGGAGAAACCCTTACTCTGGTTTCTCAGTCTGTTTCCTAGTGCCGGTTTGAAGTGCCTGCCGTTTTCACAGTAAAACCGAGTTGGAGCTTGTACCTCCCCATATATATGTATGGAGTGGAGTTTGCAACTGTAAAGAAACTTTGTGTTCCCTTCAAGCTAGGTGACTAAAGGCTTTCACACACTCTTATCTCTCAGAACTGAGCATGTGGAGAGACGTTCGTTCATCCAGCACAAAGGGAACGGTTTGCAGGAGAAACCCTTACTCTGGTTTCTCAGTCTGTTTCCTAGTGCCGGTTTGAAGTGCCTGCCGTTTTCACTGTAAAACTGAGTTGGAGCTTGTACATCCCCATATATATGTATGGAGTGGAGTTGGCAACTGAAAAGAATCTTTGTGTTCCCTTCAAGCTAGGTGAAGGACGGCTTTCACACACACTTATCTCTCAGAACTGAGCATGTGGAGAGACGTTCGTTCATCCAGCACAAAGGGAACGGGTTGCAGGAGAAACCCTTACTCTGGTTTCTCAGTCTGTTTCCTAGTGCCTGTTTGAAGTGCCTGCCGTTTTCACTGTAAAACCGAGTTGGAGCTTGGACCTCCCCATATATATGTATGGAGTGGAGTTGGCAACTGAAAAGAAGCTTTGTGTTCCCTTCAAGCTAGGTGAAGGACGGCTTTCACACACACTTATCTCTCAGAACTGAGCATGTGGAGAGACGTTCGTTCATCCAGCACAAAGGGAACGGGTTGCAGGAGAAACCCTTACTCTGGTTTCTCAGTCTGTTTCCTAGTGCCGGTTTGAAGTGCCTGCCGTTTTCACTGTAAAACCGAGTTGGAGCTTGGACCTCACCATATATATGTATGGAGTGGAGTTGGCAACTGAAAAGAAACTTTGTGTTCCCTTCAAGCTAGGTGAAGGACGGATTTCACACACACTTATCTGTCAGAACTGAGCATGTGGAGAGACGTTCGTTCATCCAGCACAAAGGGAACGGGTTGCAGGAGAAACCCTTACTCTGGTTTCTCAGTCTGTTTCCTAGTGCCGGTTTGAAGTGCCTGCCGTTTTCACTGTAAAACTGAGTTGGAGCTTGTACATCCCCATATATATGTATGGAGTGGAGTTGGCAACTGAAAAGAAACTTTGTGTTCCCTTCAATCTAGGTGAAGGACGGCTTTCACACACACTTATCTCTCAGAACTGAGCATGTGGAGAGACGTTCTTTCATCCAGCACAAAGAGAACGGGTTGCAGGAGAAACCCTTACTCTGGTTTCTCAGTCTGTTTCCTAGTGCCGGTTTGAAGTGCCTGCCGTTTTCACTGTAAAACCGAGTTGGAGCTTGTTCCGCACCATATATATGTATGGAGTGGGGTTTGCAACTGAAAAGAAACTTTGAGTTCCCTTCAAGCTAGGTGAAGGACGGCTTTCACACACACTTATCTCTCAGAACTGAGCATGTGGAGAGACGTTCGTTCATCCAGCACAAAGGGAAAGGGTTGCAGGAGAAACCCTTACTCTGGTTTCTCAGTCTGTTTCCTAGTGCCGGTTTGAAGTGCCTGCCGTTTTCACTGTAAAACCGAGTTGGAGCTTGTTCCTCCCCATATATATGTATGGAGTGGAGTTTGCAACTGAAAAGAAACTTTGTGTTCCCTTCAAGCTAGGTGAAGGTTGGCTTTCACACTCAATTATCTCTCAGAACTGAGCATGTGGAGAGACGTTCGTTCATCCAGCACAAAGGGAACGGGTTGCAGGAGAAACCCTTACTCTGGTTTCTCAGTCTGTTTCCTAGTGCCGGTTTGAAGTGCCTGCCGTTTTCACTGTAAAACCGAGTTGGAGCTTGGACCTCCCCATATATATGTATGGATTGGGGTTGGAAACTGAAAAGAAACTTTGTGTTCCCTTCAAGCTATGTGAAGGATGGCATTCACACACACTTATCTCTCAGAACTGAGCATGTGGAGAGACGTTCGTTCATCCAGCACAAAGGGAACGGGTTGCAGGAGAAACCCTTACTCTGGTTTCTCAGTCTGTTTCCTAGTGCCGGTTTGAAGTGCCTGCCGTTTTCACTGTAAAACCGAGTTGGAGCTTGGACCTCCCCATATATATGTATGGAGTGGAGTTGGCAACTGAAAAGAAACTTTGTGTTCCCTTCAAGCTAGGTGAAGGACGGCTTTCACACACACTTATCTCTCCGAACTAAGCATGTGGAGAGACGTTCGTTCATCCAGCACAAAGGGAACGGGTTGCAGGAGAAACCCTTACTCTGGTTTCTCAGTCTGTTTCCTAGTGCCGGTTTGAAGTGCCTGCCGTTTTCACTGTAAAACCGAGTTGGAGCTTGTACCTCCCCATATATATGTATGGAGTGGAGTTTGCAACTGTAAAGAAACTTTGTGTTCCCTTCAAGCTAGGTGAAGGAAGGCTTTCACACGCACTTATCTCTCAGAACTGAGCATGTGGAGAGACGTTCCTTCATCCAGCAAAAAGGGAACGGGTTGCAGGAGAAACCCTTACTCTGGTTTCTCAGTCTGTTTCCTAGTGCCGGTTTGAAGTGCCTGCCGTTTTCACAGTAAAACCGAGTTGGAGCTTGTACCTCCCCATATATATGTATGGAGTGGAGTTTGCAACTGTAAAGAAACTTTGTGTTCCCTTCAAGCTAGTTGACTAAAGGCTTTCACACACACTTATCTCTCAGAACTGAGCATGTGGAGAGACGTTCGTTCATCCAGCACAAAGGGAACGGGTTGCAGGAGAAACCCTTACTCTGGTTTCTCAGTCTGTTTCCTAGTGCCGGTTTGAAGTGCCTGCCGTTTTCACTGTAAAACTGAGTTGGAGCTTGTACATCCCCATATATATGTATGGAGTGGAGTTGGCAACTGAAAAGAAACTTTGTGTTCCCTTCAAGCTAGGTGAAGGACGGCTTTCACACACACTTATCTCTCAGAACTGAGCATGTGGAGAGACGTTCGTTCATCCAGCACAAAGGGAACGGGTTGCAGGAGAAACCCTTACTCTTGTTTCTCAGTCTGTTTCCTAGTGCCGGTTTGAAGTGCCTGCCGTTTTCACTGTAAAACCGAGTTGGAGCTTGGACCTCCCCATATATATGTATGGAGTGGAGTTGGCAACTGAAAAGAAACTTTGTGTTCCCTTCAAGCTAGGTGAAGGACGGCTTTCACACACACTTATCTCTCAGAACTGAGCATGTGGAGAGACGTTCGTTCATCCAGCACAAAGGGAACGGGTTGCAGGAGAAACCCTTACTCTGGTTTCTCAGTCTGTTTCCTAGTGCCGGTTTGAAGTGCCTGCCGTTTTCACTGTAAAACCGAGTTGGAGCTTGGACCTCACCATATATATGTATGGATTGGAGTTGGCAACTGAAAAGAAACTTTGTGTTCCCTTCAAGCTAGGTGAAGGACGGCTTTCACACACACTTATCTGTCAGAACTGAGCATGTGGAGAGACGTTCGTTCATCCAGCACAAGGGGAACGGGTTGCAAGAGAAACCCTTACTCTGGTTTCTCAGTCTGTTTCCTAGTGCCGGTTTGAAGTGCCTGCCGTTTTCACTGTAAAACTGAGTTGGAGCTTGTACATCCCCATATATATGTATGGAGTGGAGTTGGCAACTGAAAAGAAACTTTGTGTTCCCTTCAAGCTAGGTGAAGGACGGCTTTCACACACACTTATCTCTCAGAACTGAGCATGTTTAGAGACGTTCGTTCATCCAGCACAAAGGGAACGGGTTGCAGGAGACACCCTTATTCTGGTTTCTCAGTCTGTTTCCTAGTGCCGGTTTGAAGTGCCTGCCGTTTTCACTGTAAAACCGAGATGGAACTTGGACCTCCCCATATATAAGTATGGAGTGGAGTTGGCAACTGAAAAGAAACTTTGTGTTCCCTTCAAGCTAGGTGAAGGACGGCTTTCACACACACTTATCTCTCAGAACTTAGCATGTGGAGAGACGTTCGTTCATCCAGCACAAAGGAAACGGGTTGCAGGAGAAATCCTTACTCTGGTTTCTCAGTCTGTTTCCTAGTGCAGGTTTGAAGTGCCTGCCGTTTTCACTGTAAAACCGAGTTGGAGCTTGTACCTCCCCATATATATGTATGGAGTGGAGTTTGCAACTGAAAAGAAACTTTGTGTTCCCTTCAAGCTAGGTGAAGGACGGCTTTCACACACACTTATCTCTCAGAACTGAGCATGTGGAGAGACGTTCGTTCATCCAGCACAAAGGGAACGGGTTGCAGGAGAAACCATTACTCTGGATTCTCAGTCTGTTTCCTAGTGCCGGTTTGAAGTGCCTGCCGTTTTCACTGTAAAACCAAGTTGGAACTTGTTCCTCCCCATATATATGTATGGAGTGGAGTTGGCAACTGAAAAGAAACTTTGTGTTCCCTTCAAGCTAGTTGAAGGATGGCTTTCACACTCACATATCTCTCAGAACTGAGCATGTGGAGAGACGTTCGTTCATCCAGCACAAAGGGAACGGGTTGCAGGAGAAACCCTTACTCTGGTTTCTCAGTCTGTTTCCTAGTGCCGGTTTGAAGTGCCTGCCGTTTTCACTGTAAAACCGAGTTGGAGCTTGGACCTCTCCATATATATGTATGGAGTGGAGTTTGCAACTGAAAAGAAACTTTGTGTTCCCTTCAAGCTAGGTGAAGGACGGCTTTCACACACACTTATCTCTCAGAACTGAGCATGTGGAGAGACGTTCGTTCATCCAGCACAAAGGGAACGGGTTGCAGGAGAACCCTTACTCTGGTTTCTCAGTCTGTTTCCTAGTGCCGGTTTGAAGTGCCTGCCGTTTTCACTGTAAAACCGAGTTGGAGCTTGGACCTCCCCATATATATGTATGGAGTGGAGTTGGCAACTGAAAAGAAACTTTGTGTTCCCTTCAAGCTAGGTGAAGGACGGCTTTCACACACACTTATCTCTCAGAACTGAGCATGTGGAGAGACGTTCGTTCATCCAGCACAAAGGGAATGGTTTGCAGGAGAAACCCTTACTCTGGTTTCTCAGTCTGTTTCCTAGTGCCGGTTTGAAGTGCCTGCCGTTTTCACTGTAAAACCGTGTTGGAGCTTGTACCTCCCCATATATATGTATGGAGTGGAGTTGGCAACTGAAAAGAAACTTTGTGTTCCCTTCAAGCTAGGTGAAGGACGGCTTTCACACACACTTATCTCTCAGAACTGAGCATGTGGAGAGACGTTCGTTCATCCAGCACAAAGGGAACGGGTTGCAGGAGAAACCCTTAATCTGTTTTCTCAGTATGTTTCCTAGTGCCGGTTTGAAGTGCCTGCCGTTTTCACTGTAAAACCGAGTTGGAGCTTGTACTTCCCCATATATATGTATGGAGTGGAGTTGGCAACTGAAAAGAAACTTTGTGTTCCCTTCAAGCTAGGTGAAGGACGGCTTTCACACACACTTATCTCTCAGAACTGAGCATGTGGAGAGACGTTCGTTCATCCAGCACAAAGGGAACGGGTTGCAGGAGAAACCCTTACTCTGGTTTCTCAGTCTGTTTCCTAGTGCCGGTTGGAAGTGCCTGCCGTTTTCACTGTAAAACCGAGTTGGAGCTTGGACCTCCCCATATATATGTATGGAGTGGAGTTGGCAACTGAAAAGAATCTTTGTGTTCCCTTCAAGCTAGGTGAAGGACGGCTTTCACACACACTTATCTCTCAGAACTGAGCATGTGGAGAGACGTTCGTTCATCCAGCACAAAGGGAACGGGTTGCAGGAGAAACCCTTACTCTGGTTTCTCAGTCTGTTTCCTAGTGCCGGTTTGAAGTGCCTGCCGTTTTCACTGTAAAACCGAGTTGGAGCTTGTACCTCCCCATATATATGTATGGAGTGGAATTGGCAACTGAAAAGAAACTTTGTGTTCCCTTCAAGCTAGGTGAAGGACGGCTTTCACACACACTTATCTCTCAGAACTGAGCATGTGGAGAGACGTTCGTTCATCCAGCACAAAGGGAACGGGTTGCAGGAGAAACCGTTACTCTGGATTCTCAGTCTGTTTCCTAGTACCGGTTTGAAGTGCCTGCCGTTTTCACTTTAAAACTGAGTTGGAGCTTGTACCTCCCCATATATATGTATGGAGTGGAGTTGGCAACTGAAAAAAAACTTTGTGTTCCCTTCAAGCTAGGTGAAGGACGGCTTTCACACACACTTATCTCTCAGAACTGAGCATGTGGAGAGACGTTCGTTCATCCAGCACAAAGGGAACGGGTTGCAGGAGAAACCCTTACTCTGGTTTCTCAGTCTGTTTCCTAGTGCCGGTTTGAAGTGCCTGCCGTTTTCACTGTAAAACCGAGTTGGAGCTTGTACCTCCCCATATATATGTATGGAGTGGAGTTGGCAACTGAAAAGAAACTTTGTGTTCCCTTCAAGCTAGGTGAAGGACGGCTTCCACACACACTTATCTCTCAGAACTGAGCATGTGGAGAGACGTTCGTTCATACAGCACAAAGGGAAGGGGTTGCAGGCGAAACCCTTACTCTGGTTTCTCAGTCTGTTTCCTAGTGCCGGTTTGAAGTGCCTGCCGTTTTCACTGTAAAACCGAGTTGGAGCTTGTTCCTCCCCATATATATGTATGGAGTGGAGTTGGCAACTGAAAAGAAACTTTGTATTCCCTTCAAGATAGGTGAAGGACGGCTTTCACACACACTTATCTCTCAGAACTGAGCATGTGGAGAGACGTTCGTTCATCCAGCACAAAGGGAACGGGTTGCAGGAGAAACCCTTACTCTTGTTTCTCAGTCCGTTTCCTAGTGCCGGTTTGAAGTGCCTGCCGTTTTCACTGTAAAACCGAGTTGGAGCTTGTTCCTCCCCATATATATGTATGGAGTGGAGTTGGCAACTGAAAAGAAACTTTGTGTTCCCTTCAAGCTAGGTGAAGGTTGGCTTTCACACTCACTTATCTCTCAGAACTGAGCATGTGGAGAGACGTTCGTTCATCCAGCACAAAGGGAACGGGTTGCAGGAGAAACCCTTACTCTGGTTTCTCAGTCTGTTTCCTAGTGCCGGTTTGAAGTGCCTGCCGTTTTCACTGTAAAACCGAGTTGGAGCTTGGACCTCACCATATATATGTATGGAGTGGATTTGGCAACTGAAAAAAAACTTTGTGTTCCCTTCAAGCTAGTTGAAGGACGGCTTTCACACACACTTATCTGTCAGAACTGAGCATGTGGAGAGACGTTCGTTCATCCAGCACAAGGGGAACGGGTTGCAGGAGAAACCCTTACTCTAGTTTCTCAGTCTGTTTCCTAGTGCCGGTTTGACGTGCCTGCCGTTTTCACTGTAAAACTGAGTTGGAGCTTGATCTTCCCCGTATATATGTATGGAGTGGAGTTGGCAAATGAAAAGAAACTTTGTGTTCCCTTCAAGCTAGGTGAAGGACGGCTTTCACACACACTTATCTCTCAGAACTGAGCATGTGGAGAGACGTTCGTTCATCCAGCACAAAGGGAACGGGTTGCAGGAGAAACCCTTACTCTGGTTTCTCAGTCTGTTTCCTAGTGCCGGTTTGAAGTGCCTGCCGTTTTCACTGTAAAACCGAGTTGGAGCTTGTACCTCCCCATATATATGTATGGAGTGGAGTTGGCAACTGAAAAGAAACTTTGTGTTCCCTTCAAGCTAGGTGAAGGACGGCTTTCACACACACTTATCTCTCAGAACTGAGCATGTGGAGAGACGTTCGTTCATCCAGCACAAAGGGAACGGGTTGCAGGAGAAACCCTTACTCTGGTTTCTCAGTCTGTTTCCTAGTGCCGGTTTGAAGTGCCTGCCGTTTTCTCTGTAAAACTGAGTTGGAGCTTGTACATCCCCATATATATGTATGGAGTGGAGTTGGCAACTGAAAAGAAACTTTGTGTTCCCTTCAAGCTAGGTGAAGGACGGCTTTCACACACACTTATCTCTCAGAACTGAGCATGTGGAGAGACGTCCGTTCATCCAGCACAAAGGGAACGGGTTGCAGGAGAAACCCTTACTCTGGTTTCTCAGTCTGTTTCCTAGTGCCGGTTTGAAGTGCCTGCCGTTTTCACTGTAAAACCGAGTTGGAGCTTCTACCTCCCCATATATATGTATGGATTGGAGTTGGCAACTGAAAAGAAACTTTGTGTTCCCTTCAAGCTAGGTGAAGGACGGCTTTTACACACACTTATCTCTCAGAACTGAGCATGTGGAGAGACGTTCGTTCATCCAGCACAAAGGGAACGGGTTGCAGGAGAAACCCTTACTCTGGTTTCTCAGTCTGTTTCCTAGTGCCGGTTTGAAGTGCCTGCCGTTTTCACTGTAAAACCGAGTTGGAGCTTGTTCCGCCCCATATATATGTATGGAGTGGAGTTTGCAACTGAAAAGAAACTTTGTGTTCCCTTCAAGCTAGGTGAAGGACGGCTTTCACACACACTTATCTCTCAGAACTGAGCATGTGGAGAGACGTTCGTTCATCAAGCACAAAGGGAACGGGTTGCAGGAGAAACCCTTACTCTGGTTTCTCAGTCTGTTTCCTAGTGCCGGTTTGAAGTGCCTGCCGTTTTCACTGTAAAACCGAGTTGGAGCTTGTTCCTCCGCATATATATGTATGGAGTGGAGTTGGCAACTGAAAAGAAACTTTGTGTTCCCTTCAAGCTAGGTGAAGGACGGCTTTCACACACACTTATCTCTCAGAACTGAGCATGTGGAGAGACGTTCGTTCATCCAGCACAAAGGGAACGGGTTGCAGGAGAAACCCTTACTCTGTTTTCTCAGTCTGTTTCCTAGTGCCGGTTTGAAGTGCCTGCCGTTTTCACTGTAAAACCGAGTTGGAGCTTGGACCTCCCCATATATATGTATGGATTGGGGTTGGCAACTGAAAAGAAACTTTGTGTTCCCTTCAAGCTAGGTGAAGGATGGCTTTCACACACACTTATCTCTCAGAACTGAGCATGTGGAGAGACGTTCGTTCATCCAGCACAAAGGGAACGGGTTGCAGGAGAAACCCTTACTCTGGTTTCTCAGTCTGTTTCCTAGTGCCGGTTTGAAGTGCCTGCCGTTTTCACTGTAAAACCGAGTTGGAGCTTGGACCTCCCCATATATATGTATGGAGTGGAGATGGCAACTGAAAAGAAACTTTGTGTTCCCTTCAAGCTAGGTGAAGGACGGCTTTCACACACACTTATCTCTCAGAACTGAGCATGTGGAGAGACGTTCGTTCATCCAGCACAAAGGGAACGGGTTGCAGGAGAAACCCTTACTCTGGTTTCTCAGTCTGTTTCCTAGTGCCGGTTTGAAGTGCCTGCCGTTTTCACTGTAAAACCGAGTTGGAGCTTGTACCTCCCCATATATATGTATGGAGTGGAGTTTGCAACTGTAAAGAAACTTTGTGTTCCCTTCAAGCTAGGTGAAGGAAGGCTTTCACACGCAATTATCTCTCAGAACTGAGCATGTGGAGAGACGTTCGTTCATCCAGCACAAAGGGAACGGGTTGCAGGAGAAACCCTTACTCTGGTTTCTCAGTCTGTTTCCTAGTGCCGGTTTGATGTGCCTGCCGTTTTCACAGTAAAACCGAGTTGGAGCTTGTACCTCCCCATATATATGTATGGAGTGGAGTTTGCAACTGTAAAGAAACTTTGTGTTCCCTTCAAGCTAGGTGACTAAAGGCTTTCACACACTCTTATCTCTCAGAACTGAGCATGTGGAGAGATGTTCGTTCATCCAGCACAAAGGGAACGGGTTGCAGGAGAAACCCTTACTCTGGTTTCTCAGTCTGTTTCCTAGTGCCGGTTTGAAGTGCCTGCCGTTTTCACTGTAAAACTGAGTTGGAGCTTGTACATCCCCATATATATGTATGGAGTGGAGTTGGCAACTGAAAAGAAACTTTGTGTTCCCTTCAAGCTAGGTGAAGGACGGCTTTCACACACACTTATCTCTCAGAACTGAGCATGTGGAGAGACGTTCGTTCATCTAGCACAAAGGGAACGGGTTGCAGGAGAAACCCTTACTCTGGTTTCTCAGTCTGTTTCCTAGTGCCGGTTTGAAGTGCCTGCCGTTTTCACTGTAAAACCGAGTTGGAGCTTGGACCTCCCCATATATACGTATGGAGTGGAGTTGGCAACTGAAAAGAAACTTTGTGTTCCCTTCAATCTATGTGAAGGACGGCTTTCACACACACTTATCTCTCAGAACTGAGCATGTGGAGAGACGTTCGTTCATCCAGCACAAAGGGAACGGGTTGCAGGAGAAACCCTTACTCTGGTTTCTCAGTCTGTTTCCTAGTGCCGGTTTGAAGTGCCTGCCGTTTTCACTGTAAAACCGAGTTGGAGCTTGGACCTCCCCATATATATGTATGGATTGGAGTTGGCAACTGAAAAGAAACTTTGTGTTCCCTTCAAGCTAGGTGAAGGACGGCTTTCACACACATTTATCTCTCAGAACTGAGCATGTGGAGAGACGTTCGTTCATCCAGCACAAAGGGAACGGGTTGCAGGAGAAACCCTTACTCTGGTTTCTCAGTCTGTTTCCTAGTGCCGGTTTGAAGTGCCTGCCGTTTTCACTGTAAAACCGAGTTGGAGCTTGTACCTCCCCATATATATGTATGGAGTGGAGTTGGCAACTGAAAAGAAACTTTGTGTTCCCTTCAAGCTAGGTGAAGGACGGCTTTCACACACACTTATCTCTCAGAACTGAGCATGTGGAGAGACGTTCGTTCATCCAGCACAAAGGGAACGGGTTGCAGGAGAAACCCTTACTCTGGTTTCTCAGTCTGTTTCCTAGTGCCGGTTTGAAGTGCCTGCCGTTTTCACTGTAAAACTGAGTTGGAGCTTGTACATCCCCATATATATGTATGGAGTGGAGTTGGCAACTGAAAAGAAACTTTGTGTTCCCTTCAAGCTAGGTGAAGGACGGCTTTCACACACACTTATCTCTCAGAACTGAGCATGTGGAGAGACGTTCTTTCATCCAGCACAAAGGGAACGGGTTGCAGGAGAAACCCTTACTCTGGTTTCTCAGTCTGTTTCCTAGTGCCGGTTTGAAGTGCCTGCCGTTTTCACTGTTAAACCGAGTTGGAGCTTGTTCCGCACCATATATATGTATGGAGTGGGGTTTGCAACTGAAAAGAAACTTTGTGTTCCCTTCAAGCTAGGTGAAGGACGGCTTTCACACACACTTATCTCTCAGAACTGAGCATGTGGAGAGACGTTCGTTCATCCAGCACAAAGGGAGCGGGTTGCAGGAGAAACCCTTACTCTGGTTTCTCAGTCTGTTTCCTAGTGCCGGTTTGAAGTGCCTGCCGTTTTCACTGTAAAACCGAGTTGGAGCTTGTTCCTCCCCATATATATGTATGGAGTGGAGTTTGCAACTGAAAAGAAACTTTGTGTTCCCTTCAAGCTAGGTGAAGTTTGGCTTTCACACTCACTTATCTCTCAGAACTGAGCATGTGGAGAGACGTTCGTTCATCCAGCACAAAGGGAACGGGTTGCAGGAGAAACCCTTACTCTGGTTTCTCAGTCTGTTTCCTAGTGCCGGTTTGAAGTGCCTGCCGTTTTCACTGTAAAACCGAGTTGGAGCTTGTACCTCCCCTTATATATGTATGGAGTGGGGTTGGCAACTGAAAAGAAACTTTGTGTTCCCTTCAAGCTATGTGAAGGATGGCTTTCACACACACTAATCTCTCAGAACTGAGCATGTGGAGAGACGTTCGTTCATCCAGCACAAAGGGAACGGGTTGCAGGAGAAACCCTTACTCTGGTTTCTCAGTCTGTTTCCTAGTGCCGGTTTGAAGTGCCTGCCGTTTTCACTGTAAAACCGAGTTGGAGCTTGGACCTCCCCATATATATGTATGGAGTGGAGTTGGCAACTGAAAAGAAACTTTGTGTTCCTTTCAAGCTAGGTGAAGGACGGCTTTCACACACACTTATCTCTCCGAACTAAGCATGTGGAGAGACGTTCGTTCATCCAGCACAAATGGAACGGGTTGCAGGAGAAACCCTTACTCTGGTTTCTCAGTCTGTTTCCTAGTGCCGGTTTGAAGTGCCTGCCGTTTTCACTGTAAAACCGAGTTGGAGCTTGTACCTCCCCATATATATGTATGGAGTGGAGTTTGCAACTGTAAAGAAACTTTGTGTTCCCTTCAAGCTAGGTGAAGGAAGGCTTTCACACGCACTTATCTCTCAGAACTGAGCATGTGGAGAGACGTTCCTTCATCCAGCACAAAGGGAACGGGTTGCAGGAGAAACCCTTACTCTGGTTTCTCAGTCTGTTTCCTAGTGCCGGTTTGAAGTGCCTGCCGTTTTCACAGTAAAACCGAGTTGGAGCTTGTACCTCCCCATATATATGTATGGAGTGGAGTTTGCAACTGTAAAGAAACTTTGTGTTCCCTTCAAGCTAGTTGACTAAAGGCTTTCACACACACTTATCTCTCAGAACTGAGCATGTGGAGAGACGTTCGTTCATCCAGCACAAAGGGAACGGGTTGCAGGAGAAATCCTTACTCTGGTTTCTCAGTCTGTTTTCTAGTGCCGGTTTGAAGTGCCTGCCGTTTTCACTGTAAAACCGAGTTGGAGCTTGTACCTCCCCATATATATGTATGGAGTGGAGTTTGCAACTGAAAAGAAACTTTGTGTTCCCTTCAAGCTAGTTGAAGGACGGCTTTCAGACACACTTATCTCTCAGAACTGAGCATGTGGAGAGACGTTCGTTCATCCAGCACAAAGGGAACGGGTTGCAGGAGAAACCCTTACTCTGGTTTCTCAGTCTGTTTCCTAGTGCCGGTTTGAAGTGCCTGCCGTTTTCACTGTAAAACCGAGTTGGAGCTTGTTCCTCCCCATATATATGTATGGAGTGGAGTTGGCAACTGAAAAGAAACTTTGTGTTCCCTTCAAGCTAGTTGAAGGATGGCTTTCACACTCACTTATCTCTCAGAACTGTGCATGTGGAGAGACGTTCGTTCATCCAACACAAAGGGAACGGGTTGCAGGAGAAACCCTTACTCTGGTTTCTCAGTCTGTTTCCTAGTGCCGGTTTGAAGTGCCTGCCGTTTTCACTGTAAAACCGAGTTGGAGCTTGGATCTCCCCATATATATGTATGGAGTGGAGTTGGCAACTGAAAAGAAACTTTGTGTTCCCTTCAAGCTAGGTGAAGGACGGCTTTCACACACACTTATCTCTCAGAACTGAGCATGTGGAGAGACGTTCGTTCATCCAGCACAAAGGGAACGGGTTGCAGGAGAAACCCTTACTCTGGTTTCTCAGTCTGTTTCCTAGTGCCGGTTTGAAGTGCCTGCCGTTTTCACTGTACAACCGAGTTGGAGCTTGGACCTCCCCATATATATGTATGGAGTGGAGTTGGCAACTGAAAAGAAACTTTGTGTTCCCTTCAAGCTAGGTGAAGGACGGCTTACACACACACTTATCTCTCAGAACTGAGCATGTGGAGAGACGTTCGTTCATCCAGCACAAAGGGAACGGTTTGAGGAGAAACCCTTACTCTGGTTTCTCAGTCTGTTTCCTAGTGCCGGTTTGAAGTGCCTGCCGTTTTCACTGTAAAACCGAGTTGGAGCTTGTACCTCCCCATATAGATGTATGGAGTGGAGTTGGCAACTGAAAAGAAACTTTGTGTTCCCTTCAAGCTAGGTGAAGGACGGCTTTCACACACACTTATCTCTCAGAACTGAGCATGTGGAGAGACGTTCGTTCATCCAGCACAAAGGGAACGGGTTGCAGGAGAAACCCTTACTCTGGTTTCTCAGTCTGTTTCCTAGTGCCGGTTTGAAGTGCCTGCCGTTTTCACTGTAAAACCGAGTTGGAGCTTGTACCTCCCCATATATATGCATGGAGTGGACTTGGCAACTGAAAAGAAACTTTGTGTTCCCTTCAAGCTAGGTGAAGGACGGCTTTCACACACACTTATCTCTCAGAACTGAGCATGTGGAGAGACGTTCGTTCATCCAGCACAAAGGGAACGGGTTGTAGGAGAAACCCTTACTCTGGTTTCTCAGTCTGTTTCCTAGTGCCGGTTGGAAGTGCCTGCCGTTTTCACTGTAAAACCGAGTTGGAGCTTGGACCTCCCCATATATATGTATGGAGTGGAGTTGGCAACTGAAAAGAAACTTTGTGTTCCCTTCAAGCTAGGTGAAGGACGGCTTTCACACACAATTATCTCTCAGAACTGAGCATGTGGAGAGACGTTCGTTCATCCAGCACAAAGGGAACGGGTTGCAGGAGAAACCCTTACTCTGGTTTCTCAGTCTGTTTCCTAGTGCCGGTTTGAAGTGCCTGCCGTTTTCACTGTAAAACCGAGTTGGAGCTTGTACCTCCCCATATATATGTATGGAGTGGAGTTGGCAACTGAAAAGAAACTTTGTGTTCCCTTCAAGCTAGGTGAAGGACGGCTTTCACACACACTTATCTCTCAGAACTGAGCATGTGGAGAGACGTTCTTTCATCCAGCACAAAGGGAACGGGTTGCAGGAGAAACCCTTACTCTGGTTTCTCAGTCTGTTTCCTAGTGCCGGTTTGAAGTGCCTGCCGTTTTCACTGTTAAACAGAGTTGGAGCTTGTTCCGCACCATATATATGTATGGAGTGGGGTTTGCAACTGAAAAGAAACTTTGTGTTCCCTTCAAGCTAGGTGAAGGACGGCTTTCACACACACTTATCTCTCAGAACTGAGCATGTGGAGAGACGTTCGTTCATCCAGCACAAAGGGAGCGGGTTGCAGGAGAAACCCTTACTCTGGTTTCTCAGTCTGTTTCCTAGTGCCGGTTTGAAGTGCCTGCCGTTTTCACTGTAAAACCGAGTTGGAGCTTGTTCCTCCCCATATATATGTATGGAGTGGAGTTTGCAACTGAAAAGAAACTTTGTGTTCCCTTCAAGCTAGGTGAAGGTTGGCTTTCACACTCACTTATCTCTCAGAACTGAGCATGTGGAGAGACGTTCGTTCATCCAGCACAAAGGGAACGGGTTGCAGGAGAAACCCTTACTCTGGTTTCTCAGTCTGTTTCCTAGTGCCGGTTTGAAGTGCCTGCCGTTTTCACTGTAAAACCGAGTTGGAGCTTGTACCTCCCCTTATATATGTATGGAGTGGGGTTGGCAACTGAAAAGAAACTTTGTGTTCCCTTTAAGCTATGTGAAGGATGGCTTTCACACACACTAATCTCTCAGAACTGAGCATGTGGAGAGACGTTCGTTCATCCAGCACAAAGGGAACGGGTTGCAGGAGAAACCCTTACTCTGGTTTCTCAGTCTGTTTCCTAGTGCCGGTTTGAAGTGCCTGCCGTTTTCACTGTAAAACCGAGTTGGAGCTTGGACCTCCCCATATATATGTATGGAGTGGAGTTGGCAACTGAAAAGAAACTTTGTGTTCCTTTCAAGCTAGGTGAAGGACGGCTTTCACACACACTTATCTCTCCGAACTAAGCATGTGGAGAGACGTTCGTTCATCCAGCACAAATGGAACGGGTTGCAGGAGAAACCCTTACTCTGGTTTCTCAGTCTGTTTCCTAGTGCCGGTTTGAAGTGCCTGCCGTTTTCACTGTAAAACCGAGTTGGAGGTTGTACCTCCCCATATATATGTATGGAGTGGAGTTTGCAACTGTAAAGAAACTTTGTGTTCCCTTCAAGCTAGGTGAAGGAAGGCTTTCACACGCACTTATCTCTCAGAACTGAGCATGTGGAGAGTCGTTCCTTCATCCAGCACAAAGGGAACGGGTTGCAGGAGAAACCCTTACTCTGGTTTCTCAGTCTGTTTCCTAGTGCCGGTTTGAAGTGCCTGCCGTTTTCACAGTAAAACCGAGTTGGAGCTTGTACCTCCCCATATATATGTATGGAGTGGAGTTTGCAACTGTAAAGAAACTTTGTGTTCCCTTCAAGCTAGTTGACTAAAGGCTTTCACACACGCTTATCTCTCAGAACTGAGCATGTGGAGAGACGTTCGTTCATCCAGCACAAAGGGAACGGGTTGCAGGAGAAATCCTTACTCTGGTTTCTCAGTCTGTTTTCTAGTGCCGGTTTGAAGTGCCTGCCGTTTTCACTGTAAAACCGAGTTGGAGCTTGTACCTCCCCATATATATGTATGGAGTGGAGTTTGCAACTGAAAAGAAACTTTGTGTTCCCTTCAAGCTAGTTGAAGGACGGCTTTCACACACACTTATCTCTCAGAACTGAGCATGTGGACAGACGTTCGTTCATCCAGCACAAAGGGAACGGGTTGCAGGAGAAACCCTTACTCTGGTTTCTCAGTCTGTTTCCTAGTGCCGGTTTGAAGTGCCTGCCGTTTTCACTGTAAAACCGAGTTGGAGCTTGTTCCTCCCCATATATATGTATGGAGTGGAGTTGGCAACTGAAAAGAAACTTTGTGTTCCCTTCAAGCTAGTTGAAGGATGGCTTTCACACTCACTTATCTCTCAGAACTGTGCATGTGGAGAGACGTTCGTTCATCCAACACAAAGGGAACGGGTTGCAGGAGAAACCCTTACTCTGGTTTCTCAGTCTGTTTCCTAGTGCCGGTTTGAAGTGCCTGCCGTTTTCACTGTAAAACCGAGTTGGAGCTTGGACCTCCCCATATATATGTATGGAGTGGAGTTGGCAACTGAAAAGAAACTTTGTGTTCCCTTCAAGCTAGGTGAAGGACGGCTTTCACACACACTTATCTCTCAGAACTGAGCATGTGGAGAGACGTTCGTTCATCCAGCACAAAGGGAACGGGTTGCAGGAGAAACCCTTACTCTGGTTTCTCAGTCTGTTTCCTAGTGCCGGTTTGAAGTGCCTGCCGTTTTCACTGTAAAACCGAGTTGGAGCTTGGACCTCCCCATATATATGTATGGAGTGGAGTTGGCAACTGAAAAGAAACTTTGTGTTCCCTTCAAGCTAGGTGAAGGACGGCTTACACACACACTTATCTCTCAGAACTGAGCATGTGGAGAGACGTTCGTTCATCCAGCACAAAGGGAACGGTTTGAGGAGAAACCCTTACTCTGGTTTCTCAGTCTGTTTCCTAGTGCCGGTTTGAAGTGCCTGCCGTTTTCACTGTAAAACCGAGTTGGAGCTTGTACCTCCCCATATATATGTATGGAGTGGAGTTGGCAACTGAAAAGAAACTTTGTGTTCCCTTCAAGCTAGGTGAAGGATGGCTTTCACACACACTTATCTCTCAGAACTGAGCATGTGGAGAGACGTTCGTTCATCCAGCACAAAGGGAACGGGTTGCAGGAGAAACCCTTACTCTGGTTTCTCAGTCTGTTTCCTAGTGCCGGTTTGAAGTGCCTGCCGTTTTCACTGTAAAACCGAGTTGGAGCTTGTACCTCCCCATATATATGTATGGAGTGGAGTTGGCAACTGAAAAGAAACTTTGTGTTCCCTTCAAGCTAGGTGAAGGACGGCTTTCACACACACTTATCTCTCAGAACTGAGCATGTGGAGAGACGTTCGTTCATCCAGCACAAAGGGAACGGGTTGCAGGAGAAACCCTTACTCTGGTTTCTCAGTCTGTTTCCTAGTGCCGGTTTGAAGTGCCTGCCGTTTTCACTGTAAAACCGAGTTTGAGCTTGGACCCCCCCATATATATGTATGGATTGGAGTGGGCAACTGAAAAGAAACTTTGTGTTCCCTTCAAGCAAGGTGAAGGACGGCTTTCACACACACTTATCTCTCAGAACTGAGCATGTGGAGAGACGTTCGTTCATCCAGCACAAAGGGAACGGGTTGCAGGAGAAACCCTTACTCTGGTTTCTCAGTCTGTTTCCTAGTGCATGTTTGAAGTGCCTGCCGTTTTCACTGTAAAACCGAGTTGGAGCTTGGACCTCCCCATATATATGTATGGAGTGGAGTTGGCAACTGAAAAGAAACTTTGTGTTCCCTTCAAGCTAGGTGAAGGACGGCTTTCACACACACTTATCTCTCAGAACTGAGCATGTGGAGAGACGTTCGTTCATCCAGCACAAAGGGAACGGGTTGCAGGAGAACCCTTACTCTGGTTTCTCAGTCTGTTTCCTAGTGCCGGTTTGAAGTGCCTGCCGTTTTCACTGTAAAACCGAGTTGGAGCTTGGACCTCCCCATATATATGTATGGAGTGGAGTTGGCAACTGAAAAGAAACTTTGTGTTCCCTTCAAGCTAGGTGAAGGACGGCTTTCACACACACTTATCTCTCAGAACTGAGCATGTGGAGAGACGTTCGTTCATCCAGCACAAAGGGAACGGGTTGCAGGAGAAACCCTTACTCTGGTTTCTCAGTCTGTTTCCTAGTGCCGGTTTGAAGTGCCCGCCGTTTTCACTGTAAAACCGAGTTGGAGCTTGTACCTCCCCTTATATATGTATCGAGTGGAGTTTGCAACTGAAAAGAAACTTTGTGTTCCCTTCAAGCTAGGTGAAGGACGGCTTTCACACACACTTATCTCTCAGAACTGAGCATGTGGAGAGACGTTCGTTCATCCAGCACAAAGGGAACGGGTTGCAGGAGAAACCCTTACTCTGGTTTTTCAGTCTGTTTCCTAGTCCCGGTTTGAAGTGCCTGCCGTTTTCACTGTAAAACCGAGTTGCAGCTTGTACCTCCCCATATATATGTATGGAGTGGAGTTGGCAACTGAAAAGAAACTTTGTGTTCCCTTCAAGCTAGTTGAAGGATGGCTTTCACACGCACTTATCTCTCAGAACTGAGCATGTGGAGAGACGTTCGTTCATCCAGCACAAAGGGAACGGGTTGCAGGAGAAACCCTTTCTCTGGTTTCTTAGTCTGTTTCCTAGGGCCGGATTGAAGTGCCCGCCGTTTTCACTGTAAAACCGAGTTGGAGCTTGTACCTCCCCTTATATATGTATCGAGTGGAGTTTGCAACTGAAAAGAAACTTTGTGTTCCCTTCAAGCTAGGTGAAGGACGGCTTTCACACACACTTATCTCTCAGAACTGAGCATGTGGAGAGACGTTCGTTCATCCAGCACAAAGGGAACGGGTTGCAGGAGAAACCCTTACTCTGGTTTCTCAGTCTGTTTCCTAGTGCCGGTTGGAAGTGCCTGCCGTTTTCACTGTAAAACCGAGTTGGAGCTTGGACCTCCCCATATATATGTATGGAGTGGAGTTGGCAACTGAAAAGAAACTTTGTGTTCCCTTCAAGCTAGGTGAAGGACGGCTTTCACACACACTTATCTCTCAGAACTGAGCATGTGGAGAGACGTTCATTCATCCAGCACAAAGGGAACGGGTTGCAGGAGAAACCCTTACTCTGGTTTCTCAGTCTGTTTCCTAGTGCCGGTTTGAAGTGCCTGCCGTTTTCACTGTAAAACCGAGTTGGAGCTTGTACCTCCCCATATATATGTATGGAGTGGACTTGGCAACTGAAAAGAAACTTTGTGTTCCCTTCAAGCTAGGTGAAGGACGGCTTTCACACACAATTATCTCTCAGAACTGAGCATGTGGAGAGACGTTCGTTCATCCAGCACAAAGGGAACGGGTTGCAGGAGAAACCCTTACTCTGGTTTCTCAGTCTGTTTCCTAGTGCCGGTTTGAAGTGCCTGCCGTTTTCACTGTAAAACCGAGTTGGAGCTTGTACCTCCCCATATATATGTATGGAGTGGAGTTGGCAACTGAAAAGAAACTTTGTGTTCCCTTCAAGCTAGGTGAAGGACGGCTTTCACACACACTTATCTCTCAGAACTGAGCATGTGGAGAGACGTTCGTTCATCCAGCACAAAGGGAACGGGTTGCAGGAGAAACCCTTACTCTGGTTTCTCAGTCTGTTTCCTAGTGCCGGTTTGAAGTGCCTGCCGTTTTCACTGTAAAACCGAGTTGGAGCTTGTACCTCCCCATATATATGTATGGAGTGGAGTTGGCAACTGAAAAGAAACTTTGTGTTCCCTTCAAGCTAGGTGAAGGACGGCTTTCACACACACTTATCTCTCAGAACTGAGCATGTGGAGAGACGTTCGTTCATCCAGCACAAAGGGAACGGGTTGCAGGAGAAACCCTTACTCTGGTTTCTCAGTCTGTTTCCTAGTGCCGGTTTGAAGTGCCTGCCGTTTTCACTGTAAAACCGAGTTGGAGCTTGTTCCTCCAGATATATATGTATGGAGTGGAGTTTGCAACTGAAAAGAAACTTTGTGTTCCCTTCAAGCTAGGTGAAGGACGGCTTTCACACACACTTATCTCTCAGAACTGAGCATGTGGAGAGACGTTCGTTCATCCAGCACAAAGGGAACGGGTTGCAGGGGAAACCCTTACTCTGGTTTCTCAGTCTGTTTCCTAGTGCCGGTTTGAAGTGCCTGCCGTTTTCACTGTAAAACCGAGTTGGAGCTTGTTCCGCCCCATATATATGTATGGAGTGGAGTTGGCAACTGAAAAGAAACTTTGTGTTCCCTTCAAGCTAGGTGAAGGACGGCTTTCACACACACTTATCTCTCAGAACTGAGCATGTGGAGAGACGTTCGTTCATCCAGCACAAAGGGAACGGGTTGCAGGAGAAACCCTTACTCTGGATTCTCAGTCTGTTTCCTAGTGCCGGTTTGAAGTGCCTGCCGTTTTCACTGTAAAACCGAGTTGGAGCTTGGACCTCCCCATATATATGTATGGATTGGGGTTGGCAACTGAAAAGAAACTTTGTGTTCCCTTCAAGCTAGGTGAAGGACGGCTTTCACACACACTTATCTCTCAGAACTGAGCATGTGGAGAGACGTTCGTTCATCCAGCACAAAGGGAACGGGTTGCAGGAGAAACCCTTACTCTGGTTTCTCAGTCTGTTTCCTAGTGCCGGTTTGAAGTGCCTGCCGTTTTCACTGTAAAACCGAGTTGGAGCTTGGACCTCCCCATATATATGTATGGAGTGGAGTTGGCAACTGAAAAGAAACTTTGTGTTCCCTTCAAGCTAGGTGAAGGACGGCTTTCACACACACTTATCTCTCAGAACTGAGCATGTGGAGAGACGTTCGTTCATCCAGCACAAAGGGAACGGGTTGCAGGAGAACCCTTACTCTGGTTTCTCAGTCTGTTTCCTAGTGCCGGTTTGAAGTGCCTGCCGTTTTCACTGTAAAACCGAGTTGGAGCTTGGACCTCCCCATATATATGTATGGAGTGGAGTTGGCAACTGAAAAGAAACTTTGTGTTCCCTTCAAGCTAGGTGAAGGACGGCTTTCACACACACTTATCTCTCAGAACTGAGCATGTGGAGAGACGTTCGTTCATCCAGCACAAAGGGAACGGGTTGCAGGAGAAACCCTTACTCTGGTTTCTCAGTCTGTTTCCTAGTGCCGGTTTGAAGTGCCCGCCGTTTTCACTGTAAAACCGAGTTGGAGCTTGTACCTCCCCTTATATATGTATCGAGTGGAGTTTGCAACTGAAAAGAAACTTTGTGTTCCCTTCAAGCTAGGTGAAGGACGGCTTTCACACACACTTATCTCTCAGAACTGAGCATGTGGAGAGACGTTCGTTCATCCAGCACAAAGGGAACGGGTTGCAGGAGAAACCCTTACTCTGGTTTTTCAGTCTGTTTCCTAGTGCCGGTTTGAAGTGCCTGCCGTTTTCACTGTAAAACCGAGTTGCAGCTTGTACCTCCCCATATATATGTATGGAGTGGAGTTGGCAACTGAAAAGAAACTTTGTGTTCCCTTCAAGCTAGTTGAAGGATGGCTTTCACACACACTTATCTCTCAGAACTGAGCATGTGGAGAGACGTTCGTTCATCCAGCACAAAGGGAACGGGTTGCAGGAGAAACCATTTCTCTGGTTTCTTAGTCTGTTTCCTAGGGCCGGATTGAAGTGCCCGCCGTTTTCACTGTAAAACCGAGTTGGAGCTTGTACCTCCCCTTATATATGTATCGAGTGGAGTTTGCAACTGAAAAGAAACTTTGTGTTCCCTTCAAGCTAGGTGAAGGACGGCTTTCACACACACTTATCTCTCAGAACTGAGCATGTGGAGAGACGTTCGTTCATCCAGCACAAAGGGAACGGGTTGCAGGAGAAACCCTTACTCTGGTTTCTCAGTCTGTTTCCTAGTGCCGGTTGGAAGTGCCTGCCGTTTTCACTGTAAAACCGAGTTGGAGCTTGGACCTCCCCATATATATGTATGGAGTGGAGTTGGCAACTGAAAAGAAACTTTGTGTTCCCTTCAAGCTAGGTGAAGGACGGCTTTCACACACACTTATCTCTCAGAATTGAGCATGTGGAGAGACGTTCGTTCATCCAGCACAAAGGGAACGGGTTGCAGGAGAAACCCTTACTCTGGTTTCTCAGTCTGTTTCCTAGTGCCGGTTTGAAGTGCCTGCCGTTTTCACTGTAAAACCGAGTTGGAGCTTGTACCTCCCCATATATATGTATGGAGTGGACTTGGCAACTGAAAAGAAACTTTGTGTTCCCTTCAAGCTAGGTGAAGGACGGCTTTCACACACAATTATCTCTCAGAACTGAGCATGTGGAGAGACGTTCGTTCATCCAGCACAAAGGGAACGGGTTGCAGGAGAAACCCTTACTCTGGTTTCTCAGTCTGTTTCCTAGTGCCGGTTTGAAGTACCTGCCGTTTTCACTGTAAAACCGAGTTGGAGCTTGTACCTCCCCATATATATGTATGGAGTGGAGTTGGCAACTGAAAAGAAACTTTGTGTTCCCTTCAAGCTAGGTGAAGGACGGCTTTCACACACACTTATCTCTCAGAACTGAGCATGTGGAGAGACGTTCGTTCATCCAGCACAAAGGGAACGGGTTGCAGGAGAAACCCTTACTCTGGTTTCTCAGTCTGTTTCCTAGTGCCGGTTTGAAGTGCCTGCCGTTTTCACTGTAAAACCGAGTTGGAGCTTGTACCTCCCCATATATATGTATGGAGTGGAGTTGGCAACTGAAAAGAAACTTTGTGTTCCCTTCAAGCTAGGTGAAGGACGGCTTTCACACACACTTATCTCTCAGAACTGAGCATGTGGAGAGACGTTCGTTCATCCAGCACAAAGGGAACGGGTTGCAGGAGAAACCCTTACTCTGGTTTCTCAGTCTGTTTCCTAGTGCCGGTTTGAAGTGCCTGCCGTTTTCACTGTAAAACCGAGTTGGAGCTTGTTCCTCCAGATATATATGTATGGAGTGGAGTTTGCAACTGAAAAGAAACTTTGTGTTCCCTTCAAGCTAGGTGAAGGACGGCTTTCACACACACTTATCTCTCAGAACTGAGCATGTGGAGAGACGTTCGTTCATCCAGCACAAAGGGAACGGGTTGCAGGGGAAACCCTTACTCTGGTTTCTCAGTCTGTTTCCTAGTGCCGGTTTGAAGTGCCTGCCGTTTTCACTGTAAAACCGAGTTGGAGCTTGGACCTCCCCATATATATGTATGGAGTGGAGTTGGCAACTGAAAAGAATCTTTGTGTTCCCTTCAAGCTAGGTGAAGGACGGCTTTCACACACACTTATCTCTCAGAACTGAGCATGTGGAGAGACGTTCGTTCATCCAGCACAAAGGGAACGGGTTGCAGGAGAAACCCTTTCTCTGGTTTCTTAGTCTGTTTCCTAGGGCCGGATTGAAGTGCCCGCCGTTTTCACTGTAAAACCGAGTTGGAGCTTGTACCTCCCCTTATATATGTATCGAGTGGAGTTTGCAACTGAAAAGAAACTTTGTGTTCCCTTCAAGCTAGGTGAAGGACGGCTTTCACAAACACTTATCTCTCAGAACTGAGCATGTGGAGAGACGTTCGTTCATCCAGCACAAAGGGAACGGGTTGCAGGAGAAACCCTTACTCTGGTTTCTCAGTCTGTTTCCTAGTGCCGGTTGGAAGTGCCTGCCGTTTTCACTGTAAAACCGAGTTGGAGCTTGGACCTCCCCATATATATGTATGGAGTGGAGTTGGCAACTGAAAAGAAACTTTGTGTTCCCTTCAAGCTAGGTGAAGGACGGCTTTCACACACACTTATCTCTCAGAACTGAGCATGTGGAGAGACGTTCATTCATCCAGCACAAAGGGAACGGGTTGCAGGAGAAACCCTTACTCTGGTTTCTCAGTCTGTTTCCTAGTGCCGGTTTGAAGTGCCTGCCGTTTTCACTGTAAAACCGAGTTGGAGCTTGTACCTCCCCATATATATGTATGGAGTGGACTTGGCAACTGAAAAGAAACTTTGTGTTCCCTTCAAGCTAGGTGAAGGATGGCTTTCACACACAATTATCTCTCAGAACTGAGCATGTGGAGAGACGTTCGTTCATCCAGCACAAAGGGAACGGGTTGCAGGAGAAACCCTTACTCTGGTTTCCCAGTCTGTTTCCTAGTGCCGGTTTGAAGTGCCTGCCGTTTTCACTGTAAAACCGAGTTGGAGCTTGTACCTCCCCATATATATGTATGGAGTGGAGTTGGCAACTGAAAAGAAACTTTGTGTTCCCTTCAAGCTAGGTGAAGGACGGCTTTCACACACACTTATCTCTCAGAACTGAGCATGTGGAGAGACGTTCGTTCATCCAGCACAAAGGGAACGGGTTGCAGGAGAAACCCTTACTCTGGTTTCTCAGTCTGTTTCCTAGTGCCGGTTTGAAGTGCCTGCCGTTTTCACTGTAAAACCGACTTGGAGCTTGTACCTCCCCATATATATGTATGGAGTGGAGTTGGCAACTGAAAAGAAACTTTGTGTTCCCTTCAAGCTAGGTGAAGGACGGCTTTCACACACACTTATCTCTCAGAAATGAGCATGTGGAGAGACGTTCGTTCATCCAGCACAAAGGGAACGGGTTGCAGGAGAAACCATTACTCTGGTTTCTCAGTCTGTTTCCTAGTGCCGGTTTGAAGTGCCTGCCGTTTTCACTGTAAAACCGAGTTGGAGCTTGTTCCTCCAGATATATATGTATGGAGTGGAGTTTGCAACTGAAAAGAAACTTTGTGTTCCCTTCAAGCTAGGTGAAGGACGGCTTTCACACACACTTATCTCTCAGAACTGAGCATGTGGAGAGACGTTCGTTCATCCAGCACAAAGGGAACGGGTTGCAGGGGAAACCCTTACTCTGGTTTCTCAGTCTGTTTCCTAGTGCCGGTTTGAAGTGCCTGCCGTTTTCACTGTAAAACCGAGTTGGAGCTTGTTCCGCCCCATATATATGTATGGAGTGGAGTTGGCAACTGAAAAGAAACTTTGTGTTCCCTTCAAGCTAGGTGAAGTACGGCTTTCACACACACTTATCTCTCAGAACTGAGCATGTGGAGAGACGTTCGTTCATCCAGCACAAAGGGAACGGGTTGCAGGAGAAACCCTTACTCTGGATTCTCAGTCTGTTTCCTAGTGCCGGTTTGAAGTGCCTGCCGTTTTCACTGTAAAACCGAGTTGGAGCTTGGACCTCCCCATATATATGTATGGATTGGGGTTGGCAACTGAAAAGAAACTTTGTGTTCCCTTCAAGCTAGGTGAAGGACGGCTTTCACACACACTTATCTCTCAGAACTGAGCATGTGGAGAGACGTTCGTTCATCCAGCACAAAGGGAATGGGTTGCAGGAGAAACCCTTACTCTGGTTTCTCAGTCTGTTTCCTAGTGCCGGTTTGAAGTGCCTGCCGTTTTCACTGTAAAACCGAGTTGGAGCTTGGACCTCCCCATATATATGTATGGAGTGGAGTTGGCAACTGAAAAGAAACTTTGTGTTCCCTTCAAGCTAGGTGAAGGACGGCTTTCACACACACTTATCTCTCAGAACTGAGCATGTGGAGAGACGTTCGTTCATCCAGCACAAAGGGAACGGGTTGCAGGAGAACCCTTACTCTGGTTTCTCAGTCTGTTTCCTAGTGCCGGTTTGAAGTGCCTGCCGTTTTCACTGTAAAACCGAGTTGGAGCTTGGACCTCCCCATATATATGTATGGAGTGGAGTTGGCAACTGAAAAGAAACTTTGTGTTCCCTTCAAGCTAGGTGAAGGACGGCTTTCACACACACTTATCTCTCAGAACTGAGCATGTGGAGAGACGTTCGTTCATCCAGCACAAAGGGAACGGGTTGCAGGAGAAACCCTTACTCTGGTTTCTCAGTCTGTTTCCTAGTGCCGGTTTGAAGTGCCCGCCGTTTTCACTGTAAAACCGAGTTGGAGCTTGTACCTCCCCTTATATATGTATTGAGTGGAGTTTGCAACTGAAAAGAAACTTTGTGTTCCCTTCAAGCTAGGTGAAGGACGGCTTTCACACACACTTATCTCTCAGAACTGAGCATGTGGAGAGACGTTCGTTCATCCAGCACAAAGGGAACGGGTTGCTGGAGAAACCCTTACTCTGGTTTTTCAGGCTGTTTCCTAGTGCCGGTTTGAAGTGCCTGCCGTTTTCACTGTAAAACCGAGTTGCAGCTTGTACCTCCCCATATATATGTATGGAGTGGAGTTGGCAACTGAAAAGAAACTTTGTGTTCCCTTCAAGCTAGTTGAAGGATGGCTTTCACACACACTTATCTCTCAGAACTGAGCATGTGGAGAGACGTTCGTTCATCCAGCACAAAGGGAACGGGTTGCAGGAGAAACCATTTCTCTGGTTTCTTAGTCTGTTTCCTAGGGCCGGATTGAAGTGCCCGCCGTTTTCACTGTAAAACCGAGTTGGAGCTTGTACCTCCCCTTATATATGTATCGAGTGGAGTTTGCAACTGAAAAGAAACTTTGTGTTCCCTTCAAGCTAGGTGAAGGACGGCTTTCACACACACTTATCTCTCAGAACTGAGCATGTGGAGAGACGTTCGTTCATCCAGCTCAAAGGGAACGGGTTGCAGGAGAAACCCTTACTCTGGTTTCTCAGTCTGTTTCCTAGTGCCGGTTGGAAGTGCCTGCCGTTTTCACTGTAAAACCGAGTTGGAGCTTGGACCTCCCCATATATATGTATGGAGTGGAGTTGGCAACTGAAAAGAAACTTTGTGTTCCCTTCAAGCTAGGTGAAGGACGGCTTTCACACACACTTATCTCTCAGAACTGAGCATGTGGAGAGACGTTCGTTCATCCAGCACAAAGGGAACGGGTTGCAGGAGAAACCCTTACTCTGGTTTCTCAGTCTGTTTCCTAGTGCCGGTTTGAAGTGCCTGCCGTTTTCACTGTAAAACCGAGTTGGAGCTTGTACCTCCCCATATATATGTATGGAGTGGACTTGGCAACTGAAAAGAAACTTTGTGTTCCCTTCAAGCTAGGTGAAGGACGGCTTTCACACACACTTATCTCTCAGAACTGAGCATGTGGAGAGACGTTCGTTCATCCAGCACAAAGGGAACGGGTTGCAGGAGAAACCCTTACTCTGGTTTCTCAGTCTGTTTCCTAGTGCCGGTTTGAAGTGCCTGCCGTTTTCACTGTAAAACCGAGTTGGAGCTTGTACCTCCCCATATATATGTATGGAGTGGAGTTGGCAACTGAAAAGAAACTTTGTGTTCCCTTCAAGCTAGGTGAAGGACGGCTTTCACACACACTTATCTCTCAGAACTGAGCATGTGGAGAGACGTTCGTTCATCCAGCACAAAGGGAACGGGTTGCAGGAGAAACCCTTACTCTGGTTTCTCAGTCTGTTTCCTAGTGCCGGTTTGAAGTGCCTGCCGTTTTCACTGTAAAACCGAGTTGGAGCTTGTACCTCCCCATATATATGTATGGAGTGGAGTTGGCAACTGAAAAGAAACTTTGTGTTCCCTTCAAGCTAGGTGAAGGACGGCTTTCACACACACTTATCTCTCAGAACTGAGCATGTGGAGAGACGTTCGTTCATCCAGCGCAAAGGGAACGGGTTGCAGGAGAAACCCTTACTCTGGTTTCTCAGTCTGTTTCCTAGTGCCGGTTTGAAGTGCCTGCCGTTTTCACTGTAAAACCGAGTTGGAGCTTGTTCCTCCAGATATATATGTATGGAGTGGAGTTTGCAACTGAAAAGAAACTTTGTGTTCCCTTCAAGCTAGGTGAAGGACGGCTTTCACACACACTTATCTCTCAGAACTGAGCATGTGGAGAGACGTTCGTTCATCCAGCACAAAGGGAACGGGTTGCAGGGGAAACCCTTACTCTGGTTTCTCAGTCTGTTTCCTAGTGCCGGTTTGAAGTGCCTGCCGTTTTCACTGTAAAACCGAGTTGGAGCTTGGACCTCCCCATATATATGTATGGAGTGGAGTTGGCAACTGAAAAGAATCTTTGTGTTCCCTTCAAGCTAGGTGAAGGACGGCTTTCACACACACTTATCTCTCAGAACTGAGCATGTGGAGAGACGTTCGTTCATCCAGCACAAAGGGAACGGGTTGCAGGAGAAACCCTTACTCTGGTTTCTCAGTCTGTTTCCTAGTGCCGGTTTGAAGTGCCTGCCGATTTCACTGTGAAACCGAGTTGGAGCTTGTACCTCCCCATATATATGTATGGAGTGTAGTTGGCAACTGAAAAGAAACTTTGTGTTCCCTTCAAGCTAGGTGAAGGACGGCTTTCACACACACTTATCTCTCAGAACTGAGCATGTGGAGAGACGTTCGTTCATCCAGCACAAAGGGAACGGGTTGCAGGAGAAACCATTTCTCTGGTTTCTTAGTCTGTTTCCTAGGGCCGGATTGAAGTGCCCGCCGTTTTCACTGTAAAACCGAGTTGGAGCTTGTACCTCCCCTTATATATGTATCGAGTGGAGTTTGCAACTGAAAAGAAACTTTGTGTTCCCTTCAAGCTAGGTGAAGGACGGCTTTCACACACACTTATCTCTCAGAACTGAGCATGTGGAGAGACGTTCGTTCATCCAGCACAAAGGGAACGGTTTGCAGGAGAATCCCTTACTCTGGTTTCTCAGTCTGTTTCCTAGTGCCGGTTGGAAGTGCCTGCCGTTTTCACTGTAAAACCGAGTTGGAGCTTGGACCTCCCCATATATATGTATGGAGTGGAGTTGGCAACTGAAAAGAAACTTTGTGTTCCCTTCAAGCTAGGTGAAGGACGGCTTTCACACACACTTATCTCTCAGAACTGAGCATGTGGAGAGACGTTCGTTCATCCAGCACAAAGGGAACGGGTTGCAGGAGAAACCCTTACTCTGGTTTCTCAGTCTGTTTCCTAGTGCCGGTTTGAAGTGCCTGCCGTTTTCACTGTAAAACCGAGTTGGAGCTTGTACCTCCCCATATATATGTATGGAGTGGACTTGGCAACTGAAAAGAAACTTTGTGTTCCCTTCAAGCTAGGTGAAGGACGGCTTTCACACACAATTATCTCTCAGAACTGAGCATGTGGAGAGACGTTCGTTCATCCAGCACAAAGGGAACGGGTTGCAGGAGAAACCCTTACTCTGGTTTCTCAGTCTGTTTCCTAGTGCCAGTTTGAAGTGCCTGCAGTTTTCACTGTAAAACCGAGTTGGAGCTTGGACCTCCCCATATATATGTATGGAGTGGAGTTGGCAACTGAAAAGAAACTTTGTGTTCCCTTCAAGCTAGGTGAAGGACGGCTTTCACACACACTTATCTCTCAGAACTGAGCATGTGGAGAGACGTTCGTTCATCCAGCACAAAGGGAACGGGTTGCAGGAGAAACCCTTACTCTGGTTTCTCAGTCTGTTTCCTAGTGCCGGTTTGAAGTGCCTGCCGTTTTCACTGTAAAACCGAGTTGGAGCTTGTACCTCCCCATATATATGTATGGAGTGGAGTTGGCAACTGAAAAGAAACTTTGTGTTCCCTTCAAGCTAGGTGAAGGACGGCTTTCACACACACTTATCTCTCAGAACTGAGCATGTGGAGAGACGTTCGTTCATCCAGCACAAAGGGATCGGGTTGCAGGAGAAACCCTTACTCTGGTTTCTCAGTCTGTTTCCTAGTGCCGGTTTGAAGTGCCTGCCGTTTTCACTGTAAAACCGAGTTGGAGCTTGTTCCTCCAGATATATATGTATGGAGTGGAATTTGCAACTGAAAAGAAACTTTGTGTTCCCTTCAAGCTAGGTGAAGGACGGCTTTCACACACACTTATCTCTCAGAACTGAGCATGTGGAGAGACGTTCGTTCATCCAGCACAAAGGGAACGGGTTGCAGGGGAAACCCTTACTCTGGTTTCTCAGTCTGTTTCCTAGTGCCGGTTTGAAGTGCCTGCCGTTTTCACTGTAAAGCCGAGTTGGAGCTTGGACCTCCCCATATATATGTATGGAGTGGAGTTGGCAACTGAAAAGAATCTTTGTGTTCCCTTCAAGCTAGGTGAAGGACGGCTTTCACACACACTTATCTCTCAGAACTGAGCATGTGGAGAGACGTTCGTTCATCCAGCACAAAGGGAACGGGTTGCAGGAGAAACCCTTACTCTGGTTTCTCAGTCTGTTTCCTAGTGCCGGTTTGAAGTGCCTGCCGATTTCACTGTGAAACCGAGTTGGAGCTTGTACCTCCCCATATATATGTATGGAGTGTAGTTGGCAACTGAAAAGAAACTTTGTGTTCCCTTCAAGCTAGGTGAAGGACGGCTTTCACACACACTTATCTCTCAGAACTGAGCATGTGGAGAGACGTTCGTTCATCCAGCACAAAGGGAACGGGTTGCAGGGGAAACCCTTACTCTGGATTCTCAGTCTGTTTCCTAGTGCCGGTTTGAAGTGCTTGCCGTTTTCACTGTAAAACCGAGTTGGAGCTTGGACCTCCCCATATATATGTATGGATTGGAGTTGGCAACTGAAAAGAAACTTTGTGTTCCCTTCAAGCTAGGTGAAGGACGGCTTTCACACACACTTATCTCTCAGAACTGAGCATGTGGAGAGACGTTCGTTCATCCAGCACAAAGGGAACGGGTTGCAGGAGAAACCCTTACTCTGGTTTCTCAGTCTGTTTCCTAGTGCCGGTTGGAAGTGCCTGCCGTTTTCACTGTAAAACCGAGTTGGAGCTTGGACCTCCCCATATATATGTATGGAGTGGAGTTGGCAACTGAAAAGAAACTTTGTGTTCCTTTCAAGCTAGGTGAAGGACGGCTTTCACACACACTTATCTCTCCGAACTAAGCATGTGGAGAGACGTTCGTTCATCCAGCACAAAGGGAACGGGTTGTAGGAGAAATCCTTCCTCTGGTTTCTCAGTCTGTTTTCTAGTGCCGGTTTGAAGTGCCTGCCGTTTTCACTGTAAAACCGAGTTGGAGCTTGTACCTCCCCATATATATGTATGGAGTGGAGTTTGCAACTGAAAAGAAACTTTGTGTTCCCTTCAAGCTAGGTGAAGGACGGCTTTCACACACACTTATCTCTCAGAACTGAGCATGTGGAGAGACGTTCGTTCATCCAGCACAAAGGGAACGGGTTGCAGGAGAAACCCTTACTCTGGTTTCTCAGTCTGTTTCCTAGTGCCGGTTTGAAGTGCCTGCCGTTTTCACTGTAAAACCGAGTTGGAGCTTGTTCCTCCCCATATATATGTATGGAGTGGAGTTGGCAACTGAAAAGAAACTTTGTGTTCCCTTCAAGCTAGTTGAAGGATGGCTTTCACACTCACTTATCTCTCAGAACTGTGCATGTGGAGAGACGTTCGTTCATCCAACACAAAGGGAACGGGTTGCAGGAGAAACCCTTACTCTGGTTTCTCAGTCTGTTTCCTAGTGCCGGTTTGAAGTGCCTGCCGTTTTCACTGTAAAACCGAGTTGGAGCTTGGACCTCCCCATATATATGTTTGGAGTGGAGTTGGCAACTGAAAAGAAACTTTGTGTTCCCTTCAAGCTAGGTGAAGGACGGCTTTCACACACACTTATCTCTCAGAACTGAGCATGTGGAGAGACGTTCGTTCATCCAGCACAAAGGGAACGGGTTGCAGGAGAAACCCTTACTCTGGTTTCTCAGTCTGTTTCCTAGTGCCGGTTTGAAGTGCCTGCCGTTTTCACTGTAAAACCGAGTTGGAGCTTGGACCTCCCCATATATATGTATGGAGTGGAGTTGGCAACTGAAAAGAAACTTTGTGTTCCCTTCAAGCTAGGTGAAGGACGGCTTTCACACACACTTATCTCTCAGAACTGAGCATGTGGAGAGACGTTCGTACATCCAGCACAAAGGGAACGGGTTGCAGGAGAAACCCTTACTCTGGTTTCTCAGTCTGTTTCCTAGTGCCGGTTTGAAGTGCCTGCCGTTTTCACTGTAAAACAGAGTTGGAGCTTGGACCACCCCATATATATGTATGGAGTGGAGTTGGCAACTGAAAAGAAACTTTGTGTTCCCTTCAAGCTAGGTGAAGGACGGCTTTCACACACACTTATCTCTCAGAACTGAGCATGTGGAGAGACGTTCGTTCATCCAGCACAAAGGGAACGGGTTGCAGGAGAAACCCTTACTCTGGTTTCTCAGTCTGTTTCCTAGTGCCGGTTGGAAGTGCCTGCCGTTTTCACTGTAAAACCGAGTTGGAGCTTGGACCTCCCCATATATATGTATGGAGTGGAGTTGGCAACTGAAAAGAAACTTTGTGTTCCCTTCAAGCTAGGTGAAGGACGGCTTTCACACACAATTATCTCTCAGAACTGAGCATGTGGAGAGACGTTCGTTCATCCAGCACAAAGGGAACGGGTTGCAGGAGAAACCCTTCCTCTGGTTTCTCAGTCTGTTTCCTAGTGCCGGTTTGAAGTGCCTGCCGTTTTCACTGTAAAACCGAGTTGGAGCTTGTACCTCCCCATATATATGTATGGAGTGGAGTTGGCAACTGAAAAGAAACTTTGTGTTCCCTTCAAGCTAGGTGAAGGACGGCTTTCACACACACTTATCTCTCAGAACTGAGCATGTGGAGAGACGTTCGTTCATCCAGCACAAAGGGAACGGGTTGCAGGAGAAACCCTTACTCTGGTTTCTCAGTCTGTTTCCTAGTGCCGGTTTGAAGTGCCTGACGATTTCACTGTGAAACCGAGTTGGAGCTTGTACCTCCCCATATATATGTATGGAGTGTAGTTGGCAACTGAAAAGAAACTTTGTGTTCCCTTCAAGCTAGGTGAAGTACGGCTTTCACACACACTTATCTCTCAGAACTGAGCATGTGGAGAGACGTTCGTTCATCCAGCACAAAGGGAACGGGTTGCAGGAGAAACCCTTACTCTGGATTCTCAGTCTGTTTCCTAGTGCCGGTTTGAAGTGCCTGCCGTTTTCACTGTAAAACCGAGTTGGAGCTTGGACCCCCCCATATATATGTATGGAGTGGAGTTGGCAACTGAAAAGAAACTTTGTGTTCCCTTCAAGCTAGGTGAAGGACGGCTTTCACACACACTTATCTCTCAGAACTGAGCATGTGGAGAGACGTTCGTTCATCCAGCACAAAGGGAACGGGTTGCAGGAGAAACCCTTACTCTGGTTTCTCAGTCTGTTTCCTAGTGCATGTTTGAAGTGCCTGCCGTTTTCACTGTAAAACCGAGTTGGAGCTTGGACCTCCCCATATATATGTATGGAGTGGAGTTGGCAACTGAAAAGAAACTTTGTGTTCCCTTCAAGCTAGGTGAAGGACGGCTTTCACACACACTTATCTCTCAGAACTGAGCATGTGGAGAGACGTTCGTTCATCCAGCACAAAGGGAACGGGTTGCAGGAGAACCCATACTCTGGTTTCTCAGTCTGTTTCCTAGTGCCGGTTTGAAGTGCCTGCCGTTTTCACTGTAAAACCGAGTTGGAACTTGGACCTCCCCATATATATGTATGGAGTGGAGTTGGCAACTGAAAAGAAACTTTGTGTTCCCTTCAAGCTAGGTGAAGGACGGCTTTCACACACACTTATCTCTCAGAACTGAGCATGTGGAGAGACGTTCGTTCATCCAGCACAAAGGGAACGGGTTGCAGGAGAAACCCTTACTCTGGTTTCTCAGTCTGTTTCCTAGTGCCGGTTTGAAGTGCCCGCCGTTTTCACTGTAAAACCGAGTTGGAGCTTGTACCTCCCCTTATATATGTATCGAGTGGAGTTGGCAACTGAAAAGAAACTTTGTGTTCCCTTCAAGCTAGGTGAAGGACGGCTTTCACACACACTTATCTCTCAGAACTGAGCATGTGGAGAGACGTTCGTTCATCCAGCACAAAGGGAACGGGTTGCAGGAGAAACCCTTACTCTGGTTTTTCAGTCTGTTTCCTAGTGCCGGTTTGAAGTGCCTGCCGTTTTCACTGTAAAACCGAGTTGCAGCTTGTACCTCCCCATATATATGTATGGAGTGGAGTTGGCAACTGAAAAGAAACTTTGTGTTCCATTCAAGCTAGTTGAAGGATGGCTTTCACACACACTTATCTCTCAGAACTGAGCATGTGGAGAGACGTTCGTTCATCCAGCACAAAGGGAACGGGTTGCAGGAGAAACCATTTCTCTGGTTTCTTAGTCTGTTTCCTAGGGCCGGATTGAAGTGCCCGCCGTTTTCACTGTAAAACCGAGTTGGAGCTTGTACCTCCCCTTATATATGTATCGAGTGGAGTTTGCAACTGAAAAGAAACTTTGTGTTCCCTTCAAGCTAGTTGAAGGACGGCTTTCACACACACTTATCTCTCAGAACTGAGCATGTGGAGAGACGTTCGTTCATCCAGCACAAAGGGAACGGGTTGCAGGAGAAACCCTTACTCTGGTTTCTCAGTCTGTTTCCTAGTGCCGGTTGGAAGTGCCTGCCGTTTTCACTGTAAAACCGAGTTGGAGCTTGGACCTCCCCATATATATGTATGGAGTGGAGTTGGCAACTGAAAAGAAACTTTGTGTTCCCTTCAAGCTAGGTGAAGGACGGCTTTCACACACACTTATCTCTCAGAACTGAGCATGTGGAGAGACGTTCGTTCATCCAGCACAAAGGGAACGGGTTGCAGGAGAAACCCTTACTCTGGTTTCTCAGTCTGTTTCCTAGTGCCGGTTTGAAGTGCCTGCCGTTTTCACTGTAAAACCGAGTTGGAGCTTGGACCTCCCCATATATATGTATGGAGTGGACTTGGCAACTGAAAAGAAACTTTGTGTTCCCTTCAAGCTAGGTGAAGGACGGCTTTCACACACAATTATCTCTCAGAACTGAGCATGTGGAGAGACGTTCGTTCATCCAGCACAAAGGGAACGGGTTGCAGGAGAAACCCTTACTCTGGTTTCTCAGTCTGTTTCCTAGTGCCGGTTTGAAGTGCCTGCCGTTTTCACTGTAAAACCGAGTTGGAGCTTGTACCTCCCCATATATATGTATGGAGTGGAGTTGGCAACTGAAAAGAAACTTTGTGTTCCCTTCAAGCTAGGTGAAGGACGGCTTTCACACACACTTATCTCTCAGAACTGAGCATGTGGAGAGACGTTCGTTCATCCAGCACAAAGGGAACGGGTTGCAGGAGAAACCCTTACTCTGGTTTCTCAGTCTGTTTCCTAGTGCCGGTTTGAAGTGCCTGCCGTTTTCACTGTAAAACCGAGTTGGAGCTTGTACCTCCCCATATATATGTATGGAGTGGAGTTGGCAACTGAAAAGAAACTTTGTGTTCCCTTCAAGCTAGGTGAAGGACGGCTTTCACACACACTTATCTCTCAGAACTGAGCATGTGGAGAGACGTTCGTTCATCCAGCACAAAGGGAACGGGTTGCAGGAGAAACCCTTACTCTGGTTTCTCAGTCTGTTTCCTAGTGCCGGTTTGAAGTGCCTGCCGTTTTCACTGTAAAACCGAGTTGGAGCTTGGACCTCCCCATATATATGTATGGAGTGGAGTTGGCAACTGAAAAGAAACTTTGTGTTCCCTTCAAGCTAGGTGAAGGACGGCTTTCACACGCACTTATCTCTCAGAACTGAGCATGTGGAGAGACGTTCGTTCATCCAGCACAAAGGGAACGGGTTGCAGGAGAAACCCTTACTCTGGTTTCTTAGTCTGTTTCCTAGGGCCGGTTTGAAGTGCCCGCCGTTTTCACTGTAAAACCGAGTTGGAGCTTGTACCTCCCCTTATATATGTATCGAGTGGAGTTTGCAACTGAAAAGAAACTTTGTGTTCCCTTCAAGCTAGGTGAAGGACGGCTTTCACACACACTTATCTCTCAGAACTGAGCATGTGGAGAGACGTTCGTTCATCCAGCACAAAGGGAACGGGTTGCAGGAGAACCCTTCCTCTGGTTTCTCAGTCTGTTTCCTAGTGCCGGTTTGAAGTGCCTGCCGTTTTCACTGTAAAACCGAGTTGGAGCTTGGACCTCCCCATATATATGTATGGAGTGGAGTTGGCAACTGAAAAGAAACTTTGTGTTCCCTTCAAGCTAGGTGAAGGACGGCTTTCACACACACTTATCTCTCAGAACTGAGCATGTGGAGAGACGTTCGTTCATCCAGCACAAAGGGAACGGGTTGCAGGAGAACCCTTACTCTGGTTTCTCAGTCTGTTTCCTAGTGCCGGTTTGAAGTGCCTGCCGTTTTCACTGTAAAACCGAGTTGGAGCTTGGACCTCCCCATATATATGTATGGAGTGGAGTTGGCAACTGAAAAGAAACTTTGTGTTCCCTTCAAGCTAGGTGAAGGACGGCTTTCACACACACTTATCTCTCAGAACTGAGCATGTGGAGAGACGTTCGTTCATCCATCACAAAGGGAACGGGTTGCAGGAGAAACCCTTACTCTGGTTTCTCAGTCTGTTTCCTAGTGCCGGTTTGAAGTGCCCGCCGTTTTCACTGTAAAACCGAGTTGGAGCTTGTACCTCCCCTTATATATGTATCTAGTGGAGTTTGCAACTGAAAAGAAACTTTGAGTTCCCTTCAAGCTAGGTGAAGGACGGCTTTCACACACACTTATCTCTCAGAACTGAGCATGTGGAGAGACGTTCGTTCATCCAGCACAAAGGGAACGGGTTGCAGGAGAAACCCTTACTCTGGTTTTTCAGTCTGTTTAATAGTGCCGGTTTGAAGTGCCTGCCGTTTTCACTGTAAAACCGAGTTGCAGCTTGTACCTCCCCATATATATGTATGGAGTGGAGTTGGCAACTGAAAAGAAACTTTGTGTTCCCTTCAAGCTAGTTGAAGGATGGCTTTCACACGCACTTATCTCTCAGAACTGAGCATGTGGAGAGACGTTCGTTCATCCAGCACAAAGGGAACGGGTTGCAGGAGAAACCCTTACTCTGGTTTCTTAGTCTGTTTCCTAGGGCCGGTTTGAAGTGCCTGCCGTTTTCACTGTAAAACCGAGTTGGAGCTTGTACCTCCCCTTATATATGTATCGAGTGGAGTTTGCAACTGAAAATAAACTTTGTGTTCCCTTCAAGCTAGGTGAAGGACGGCTTTCACACACACTTATCTCTCAGAACTGAGCATGTGGAGAGACGTTCGTTCATCCAGCACAAAGGGAACGGGTTGCAGGAGAAACCCTTACTCTGGTTTCTCAGTCTGTTTCCTAGTGCCGGTTGGAAGTGCCTGCCGTTTTCACTGTAAAACCGAGTTGGAGCTTGTACCTCCCCATATATATGTATGGAGTGGAGTTGGCAACTGAAAAGAAACTTTGTGTTCCCTTCAAGGTAGGTGAAGGACGGCTTTCACACACACTTATCTCTCAGAACTGAGCATGTGGAGAGACGTTCGTTCATCCAGCACAAAGGGAACGGGTTGCAGGAGAAACCCTTACTCTGGTTTTTCAGTCTGTTTCCTAGTGCCGGTTTGAAGTGCCTGCCGTTTTCACTGTAAAACCGAGTTGCAGCTTGTACCTCCCCATATATATGTATGGAGTGGAGTTGGCAACTGAAAAGAAACTTTGTGTTCCCTTCAAGCTATTGAAGGATGGCTTTCACACGCACTTATCTCTCAGAACTGAGCATGTGGAGAGACGTTCGTTCATCCAGCACAAAGGGAACGGGTTGCAGGAGAAACCCTTTCTCTGGTTTCTTAGTCTGTTTCCTAGGGCCGGATTGAAGTTCCCGCCGTTTTCACTGTAAAACCGAGTTGGAGCTTGTACCTCCCCTTATATATGTATGGATTGGAGTTGGCAACTGAAAAGAAACTTTGTGTTCCCTTCAAGCTAGGTGAAGGACGGCTTTCACACACACTTATCTCTCAGAACTGAGCATGTGGAGAGACGTTCGTTCATCCAGCACAAAGGGAACGGGTTGCAGGAGAAACCCTTACTCTGGTTTCTCAGTCTGTTTCCTAGTGCCGGTTGGAAGTGCCTGCCGTTTTCACTGTAAAACCGAGTTGGAGCTTGGACCTCCCCATATATATGTATGGAGTGGAGTTGGCAACTGAAAAGAAACTTTGTGTTCCCTTCAAGCTAGGTGAAGGACGGCTTTCACACACACTTATCTCTCAGAACTGAGCATGTGGAGAGACGTTCGTTCATCCAGCACAAAGGGAACGGGTTGCAGGAGAAACCCTTACTCTGGTTTCTCAGTCTGTTTCCTAGTGCCGGTTTGAAGTGCCTGCCGTTTTCACTGTGAAACCGAGTTGGAGCTTGTACCTCCCCATATATATGTATGGAGTGTAGTTGGCAACTGAAAAGAAACTTTGTGTTCCCTTCAAGCTAGGTGAAGGACGGCTTTCACACACACTTATCTCTCAGAACTGAGCATGTGGAGAGACGTTCGTTCATCCAGCACAAAGGGAAAGGGTTGCAGGAGAAACCCTTACTCTGGTTTCTCAGTCTGTTTCCTAGTGCCGGTTTGAAGTGCCTGCCGTTTTCACTGTAAAACCGAGTTGGAGCTTGGACCTCCCCATATATATGTATGGAGTGGAGTTGGCAACTGAAAAGAAACTTTGTGTTCCCTTCAAGCTAGGTGAAGGACGGCTTTCACACACACTTATCTCTCAGAACTGAGCATGTGGAGAGACGTTCGTTCATCCAGCACAAAGGGAACGGGTTGCAGGAGAAACCCTTACTCTGGTTTCTCAGTCTGTTTCCTAGTGCCGGTTTGAAGTGCCTGCCGTTTTCACTGTAAAACCGAGTTGGAGCTTGTACCTCCCCATATATATGTATGGAGTGGAGTTGGCAACTGAAAAGAAACTTTGTGTTCCCTTCAAGGTAGGTGAAGGACGGCTTTCACACACACTTATCTCTCAGAACTGAGCATGTGGAGAGACGTTCGTTCATCCAGCACAAAGGGAACGGGTTGCAGGAGAAACCCTTACTCTGGTTTCTCAGTCTGTTTCCTAGTGCCGGTTTGAAGTGCCCGCCGTTTTCACTGTAAAACCGAGTTGGAGCTTGTACCTCCCCTTATATATGTATCGAGTGGAGTTTGCAACTGAAAAGAAACTTTGTGTTCCCTTCAAGCTAGGTGAAGGACGGCTTTCACACACACTTATCTCTCAGAACTGAGCATGTGGAGAGACGTTCGTTCATCCAGCACAAAGGGAACGGGTTGCAGGAGAAACCCTTACTCTGGTTTTTCAGTCTGTTTCCTAGTGCCGGTTTGAAGTGCCTGCCGTTTTCACTGTAAAACCGAGTTGCAGCTTGTACCTCCCCATATATATGTATGGAGTGGAGTTGGCAACTGAAAAGAAACTTTGTGTTCCCTTCAAGCTAGTTGAAGGATGGCTTTCACACGCACTTATCTCTCAGAACTGAGCATGTGGAGAGACGTTCGTTCATCCAGCACAAAGGGAACGGGTTGCAGGAGAAACCCTTTCTCTGGTTTCTTAGTCTGTTTCCTAGGGCCGGATTGAAGTGCCCGCCGTTTTCACTGTAAAACCGAGTTGGAGCTTGTTCCTCCCCTTATATATGTATCGAGTGGAGTTTGCAACTGAAAAGAAACTTTGTGTTCCCTTCAAGCTAGGTGAAGGACGGCTTTCACACACACTTATCTCTCAGAACTGAGCATGTGGGGAGACGTTCGTTCATCCAGCACAAAGGGAACGGGTTGCAGGAGAAACCCTTACTCTGGTTTCTCAGTCTGTTTCCTAGTGCCGGTTTGAAGTGCCTGCCGTTTTCACTGTAAAACCGAGTTGGAGCTTGTTCCGCCCCATATATATGTATGGAGTGGAGTTGGCAACTGAAAAGAAACTTTGTGTTCCCTTCAAGCTAGGTGAAGGACGGCTTTCACACACACTTATCTCTCAGAACTGAGCATGTGGAGAGACGTTCGTTCATCCAGCACAAAGGGAACGGGTTGCAGGAGAAACCCTTACTCTGGTTTCTCAGTCTGTTTCCTAGTGCCGGTTTGAAGTGCCTGCCGATTTCACTGTGAAACCGAGTTGGAGCTTGTACCCCCCCATATATATGTATGGAGTGTAGTTGGCAACTGAAAAGAAACTTTTTGTTCCCTTCAAGCTAGGTGAAGGACGGCTTTCACACACACTTATCTCTCAGAACTGAGCATGTGGAGAGACGTTCGTTCATCCAGCACAAAGGGAACGGGTTGCAGGAGAAACCCTTACTCTGGATTCTCAGTCTGCTTCCTAGTGCCGGTTTGAAGTGCCTGCCGTTTTCACTGTAAAACCGAGTTGGAGCTTGGACCTCCCCATATATATGTATGGAGTGGAGTTGGCAACTGAAAAGAAACTTTGTGTTCCCTTCAAGCTAGGTGAAGGACGGCTTTCACACACACTTATCTCTCAGAACTGAGCATGTGGAGAGACGTTCGTTCATCCAGAACAAAGGGAACGGGTTGCAGGAGAAACCCTTACTCTGGTTTCTCAGTCTGTTTCCTAGTGCCGGTTTGAAGTGCCCGCCGTTTTCACTGTAAAACCGAGTTGGAGCTTGGACCTCCCCATATATATGTATGGAGTGGACTTGGCAACTGAAAAGAAACTTTGTGTTCCCTTCAAGCTAGGTGAAGGACGGCTTTCACACACACTTATCTCTCAGAACTGAGCATGTGGAGAGACGTTCGTTCATCCAGCACAAAGGGAACGGGTTGCAGGAGAAACCCTTACTCTGGTTTCTCAGTCTGTTTCCTACTGCCGGTTTGAAGTGCCCGCCGTTTTCACTGTAAAACCGAGTTGGAGCTTGTACCTCCCCATATATATGTATGGAGTGGAGTTGGCAACTGAAAAGAAACTTTCTGTTCCCTTCAAGGTAGGTGAAGGATGGCTTTCACACACACTTATCTCTCAGAACTGAGCATGTGGAGAGACGTTCGTTCATCCAGCACAAAGGGAACGGTTTGCAGGAGAAACCCTTACTCTGGTTTCTCAGTCTGTTTCCTAGTGCCGGTTTGAAGTGCCCGCCGTTTTCACTGTAAAACCGAGTTGGAGCTTGTACCTCCCCTTATATATGTATCGAGTGGAGTTTGCAACTGAAAAGAAACTTTGTGTTCCCTTCAAGCTAGGTGAAGGACGGCTTTCACACACACTTATCTCTCAGAACTGAGCATGTGGAGAGACGTTCGTTCATCCAGCACAAAGGGAACGGGTTGCAGGAGAAACCCTTACTCTGGTTTCTCAGTCTGTTTCCTAGTGCCGGTTTGAAGTGCCTGCCGATTTCACTGTGAAACCGAGTTGGAGCTTGTACCTCCCCATATATATGTATGGAGTGTAGTTGGCAACTGAAAAGAAAATTTGTGTTCCCTTCAAGCTAGGTGAAGGACGGCTTTCACACACACTTATCTCTCAGAACTGAGCATGTGGAGAGACGTTCGTTCATCCAGCACAAAGGGAACGGGTTGCAGGAGAAACCCTTACTCTGGATTCTCAGTCTGTTTCCTAGTGCCGGTTTGAAGTGCCTGCCGTTTTCACTGTAAAACCGAGTTGGAGCTTGGACCTCCCCATATATATGTATGGATTGGAGTTGGCAACTGAAAAGAAACTTTGTGTTCCCTTCAAGCTAGGTGAAGGACGGCTTTCACACACACATATCTCTCAGAACTGAGCATGTGGAGAGACGTTCGTTCATCCAGCACAAAGGGAACGGGTTGCAGGAGAAACCCTTACTCTGGTTTCTCAGTCTGTTTCCTAGTGCCGGTTTGAAGTGCCCGCCGTTTTCACTGTAAAACCGAGTTGGAGCTTGTACCTCCCCTTATATATGTATCTAGTGGAGTTTGCAACTGAAAAGAAACTTTGTGTTCCCTTCAAGCTAGGTGAAGGACGGCTTTCACACACACTTATCTCTCAGAACTGAGCATGTGGAGAGACGTTCGTTCATCCAGCACAAAGGGAACGGGTTGCAGGAGAAACCCTTACTCTGGTTTTTCAGTCTGTTTCCTAGTGCCGGTTTGAAGTGCCTGCCGTTTTCACTGTAAAACCGAGTTGCAGCTTGTACCTCCCCATATATATGTATGGAGTGGAGTTGGCAACTGAAAAGAAACTTTGTGTTCCCTTCAAGCTAGTTGAAGGATGGATTTCACACGCACTTATCTCTCAGAACTGAGCATGTGGAGAGACGTTCGTTCATCCAGCACAAAGGGAACGCGTTGCAGGAGAAACCCTTACTCTGGTTTCTTAGTCTGTTTCCTAGGGCCGGTTTGAAGTGCCTGCCTTTTTCACTGTAAAACCGAGTTGGAGCTTGTACCTCCCCTTATATATGTATCGAGTGGAGTTCGCAACTGAAAAGAAACTTTGTGTTCCCTTCAAGCTAGGTGAAGGCGGCTTTCACACACACTTATCTCTCAGAACTGAGCATGTGGAGAGACGTTCGTTCATCCAGCACAAAGGGAACGTGTTGCAGGAGAAACCCTTACTCTGGTTTCTCAGTCTGTTTCCTATTGCCGGTTTGAAGTGCCTGCCGTTTTCACTGTAAAACCGAGTTGGAGCTTGTACCTCCCCATATATATGTATGGAGTGGAGTTGGCAACTGAAAAGAAACTTTGTGTTCCCTTCAAGGTAGGTGAAGGACGGCTTTCACACACACTTATCTCTCAGAACTGAGCATGTGGAGAGACGTTCGTTGATCCAGCACAAAGGGAACGGGTTGCAGGAGAAACGCTTACTCTGGTTTCTCAGTCTGTTTCCTAGTGCCGGTTTGAAGTGCCTGCCGTTTTCACTGTAAAACCGAGTTGGAGCTTGTACCTCCCCATATATATGTATGGAGTGGAGTTGGCAACTGAAAAGAAACTTTGTGTTCCCTTCAAGCTAGGTGAAGGACGGCTTTCGCACACACTTATCTCTCAGAACTGAGCATGTGGAGAGACGTTCGTTCATCCAGCACAAAGGGAACGGGCTGCAGGAGAACCCTTACTCTGGTTTCTTAGTCTGTTTCCTAGTGCCGGTTTGAAGTGCCTGCCGTTTTCACTGTAAAACCGAGTTGGAGCTTGTACCTCCCCATATATATGTATGGAGTGGAGTTGGCAACTGAAAAGAAACTTTGTGTTCCCTTCAAGCTAGGTGAAGGACGGCTTTCACACACACTTATCTCTCAGAACTGAGCATGTGGAGAGACGTTCGTTGATCCAGCACAAAGGGAACGGGTTGCAGGAGAAACCCTTACTCTGGTTTCTCAGTCTGTTTCCTAGTGCCGGTTTGAAGTGCCTGCCGTTTTCACTGTAAAACCGAGTTGGAGCTTGGACCTCCCCATATATATGTATGGAGTGGAGTTGGCAACTGAAAAGAAACTTTGTGTTCCCTTCAAGCTAGGTGAAGGACGGCTTTCACACACACTTATCTCTCAGAACTGAGCATGTGGAGAGACGTTCGTTCATCCAGCACAAAGGGAACGGGTTGCAGGGGAACCCTTACTCTGGTTTCTCAGTCTGTTTCCTAGTGCCGGTTTGAAGTGCCTGCCGTTTTCACTGTAAAACCGAGTTGGAGCTTGGACCTCCCCATATATATGTATGGAGTGGAGTTGGCAACTGAAAAGAAACTTTGTGTTCCCTTCAAGCTAGGTGAAGGACGGCTTTCACACACACTTATCTCTCAGAACTGAGCATGTGGAGAGACGTTCGTTCATCCAGCATAAAGGGAACGGGTTGCAGGAGAAACCCTTACTCTGGTTTCTCAGTCTGTTTCCTAGTGCCGGTTTGAAGTGCCTGCGGATTTCACTGTGAAACCGAGTTGGAGCTTGTACCTCCCCATATATATGTATGGAGTGTAGTTGGCAACTGAAAAGAAACTTTGTGTTCCCTTCAAGCTAGGTGAAGGACGGCTTTCACACACACTTATCTCTCAGAACTGAGCATGTGGAGAGACGTTCGTTCATCCAGCACAAAGGGAACGGGTTGCAGGAGAAACCCTTACTCTGGATTCTCAGTCTGTTTCCTAGTGCCGGTTTGAAGTGCCTGCCGTTTTCACTGTAAAACCGAGTTGGAGCTTGGACCTCCCCATATATATGTATGGAGTGGAGTTGGCAACTGAAAAGAAACTTTGTGTTCCCTTCAAGCTAGGTGAAGGACGGCTTTCACACACACTTATCTCTCAGAACTCAGCATGTGGAGAGACGTTCGTTCATCCAGCACAAAGGGAACGGGTTGCAGGAGAAACCCTTACTCTGGTTTCTCAGTCTGTTTCCTAGTGCCGGTTTTAAGTGCCTGCCGTTTTCACTGTAAAACCGAGTTGGAGCTTGGACCTCCACATATATATGTATGGAGTGGAGTTGGCAACTGAAAAGAAACTTTGTGTTCCCTTCAAGCTATTTGAAGGATGGCTTTCATACGCACTTATCTCTCAGAACTGAGCATGTGGAGAGACGTTCGTTCATCCAGCACAAAGGGAACGGGTTGCAGGAGAAACCCTTACTCTGGTTTCTCAGTCTGTTTCCTAGTGCCGGTTTGAAGTGCCCGCCGTTTTCACTGTAAAACCGAGTTGGAGCTTGAACCTCCCCTTATATATGTATCGAGTGGAGTTTGCAACTGAAAAGAAACTTTGTGTTCCCTTCAAGCTAGGTGAAGGACGGCTTTCACACACACTTATCTCTCAGAACTGAGCATGTGGAGAGACGTTCGTTCATCCAGCACAAAGGGAACGGGTTGCAGGAGAACCCTTACTCTGGTTTCTCAGTCTGTTTCCTAGGGCCGGTTTGAAGTGCCTGCCGTTTTCACTGTAAAACCGAGTTGCAGCTTGTACCTCCCCATATATATGTATGGAGTGGAGTTGGCAACTGAAAAGAAACTTTGTGTTCCCTTCAAGTTTGTTGAAGGATGGCATTCACACGCACTTATCTCTCAGAACTGAGCATGTGGAGAGACGTTCGTTCATCCAGCACAAAGGGAACGGGTTGCAGGAGAAACCCTTACTCTGGTTTCTTAGTCTGTTTCCTAGTGCCGGTTGGAAGTGCCTGCCGATTTCACTGTGAAACCGAGTTGGAGCTTGTACCTCCCCATATATATGTATGGAGTGTAGTTGGCAACTGAAAAGAAACTTTGTGTTCCCTTCAAGCTAGGTGAAGGACGGCTTTCACACACACTTATCTCTCAGAACTGAGCATGTGGAGAGACGTTCGTTCATCCAGCACAAAGGGAACGGGTTGCAGGAGAAACCCTTACTCTGGATTCTCAGTCTGTTTCCTAGTGCCGGTTTGAAGTGCCTGCCGTTTTCACTGTAAAACCGAGTTGGAGCTTGGACCTCCCCATATATATGTATGGATTGGAGTTGGCAACTGAAAAGAAACTTTGTGTTCCCTTCAAGCTAGGTGAAGGACGGCTTTCACACACACTTATCTCTCCGAACTAAGCATGTGGAGAGACGTTCGTTCATCCAGCACAAAGGGAACGGTTTGCAGGAGAAACCCTTACTCTGGTTTCTCAGTCTGTTTCCTAGTGCCGGTTTGAAGTGCCTGCCGTTTTCACTGTAAAACCGAGTTGGAGCTTGGACCTCCACATATATATGTATGGAGTGGAGTTGGCAACTGAAAAGAAACTTTGTGTTCCCTTCAAGCTATTTGAAGGATGGCTTTCACACGCACTTATCTCTCAGAACTGAGCATGTGGAGAGACGTTCGTTCATCCAGCACAAAGGGAACGGGTTGCAGGAGAAACCCTTACTCTGGTTTCTCAGTCTGTTTCCTAGTGCCGGTTTGAAGTGCCTGCCGTTTTCACTGTAAAACCGAGTTGGAGCTTGGACCTCCCCATATATATGTATGGAGTGTAGTTGGCAACTGAAAAGAAACTTTGTGTTCCCTTCAAGCTAGGTGAAGGACGGCTTTCACACACACTTATCTCTCAGAACTGAGCATGTGGAGAGACGTTCGTTCAACCAGCACAAAGGGAACGGGTTGCAGGAGAACCCTTACTCTGGTTTCTCAGTCTGTTTCCTAGTGCCGGTTTGAAGTGCCTGCCGTTTTCACTGTAAAACCGAGTTGGAGCTTGGACCTCCCCATATATATGTATGGAGTGGAGTTGGCAACTGAAAAGAAACTTTGTGTTCCCTTCAAGCTAGGTGAAGGACGGCTTTCACACACACTTATCTCTCAGAACTGAGCATGTGGAGAGACGTTCGTTCATCCAGCACAAAGGGAACGGGTTGCAGGAGAAACCCTTACTCTGGTTTCTCAGTCTGTTTCCTAGTGCCGGTTTGAAGTGCCTGCCGATTTCACTGTGAAACCGAGTTGGAGCTTGTACCTCCCCATATATATGTATGGAGTGTAGTTGGCAACTGAAAAGAAACTTTGTGTTCCCTTCAAGCTAGGTGAAGGACGGCTTTCACACACACTTATCTCTCAGAACTGAGCATGTGGAGAGACGTTCGTTCATCCAGCACAAAGGGAACGGGTTGCAGGAGAAACCCTTACTCTGGATTCTCAGTCTGTTTCCTAGTGCCGGTTTGAAGTGCCTGCCGTTTTCACTGTAAAACCGAGTTGGAGCTTGGACCTCCCCATATATATGTATGGATTGGAGTTGGCAACTGAAAAGAAACTTTGTGTTCCCTTCAAGCTAGGTGAAGGACGGCTTTCACACACACTTATCTCTCAGAACTGAGCATGTGGAGAGACGTTCGTTCATCCAGCACAAAGGGAACGGGTTGCAGGAGAAACCCTTACTCTGGTTTCTCAGTCTGTTTCCTAGTGCCGGTTTGAAGTGCCCGCCGTTTTCACTGTAAAACCGAGTTGGAGCTTGTACCTCCCCTTATATATGTATCTAGTGGAGTTTGCAACTGAAAAGAAACTTTGTGTTCCCTTCAAGCTAGGTGAAGGACGGCTTTCACACACACTTATCTCTCAGAACTGAGCATGTGGAGAGACGTTCGTTCATCCAGCACAAAGGGAACGGGTTGCAGGAGAAACCCTTACTCTGGTTTTTCAGTCTGTTTCCTAGTGCCGGTTTGAAGTGCCTGCCGTTTTCACTGTAAAACCGAGTTGCAGCTTGTACCTCCCCATATATATGTATGGAGTGGAGTTGGCAACTGAAAAGAAACTTTGTGTTCCCTTCAAGCTAGTTGAAGGATGGATTTCACACGCACTTATCTCTCAGAACTGAGCATGTGGAGAGACGTTCGTTCATCCAGCACAAAGGGAACGGGTTGCAGGAGAAACCCTTACTCTGGTTTCTTAGTCTGTTTCCTAGGGCCGGTTTGAAGTGCCTGCCTTTTTCACTGTAAAACCGAGTTGGAGCTTGTACCTCCCCTTATATATGTATCGAGTGGAGTTCGCAACTGAAAAGAAACTTTGTGTTCCCTTCAAGCTAGGTGAAGGACGGCTTTCACACACACTTATCTCTCAGAACTGAGCATGTGGAGAGACGTTCGTTCATCCAGCACAAAGGGAACGGGTTGCAGGAGAAACCCTTACTCTGGTTTCTCAGTCTGTTTCCTATTGCCGGTTTGAAGTGCCTGCCGTTTTCACTGTAAAACCGAGTTGGAGCTTGTACCTCCCCATATATATGTATGGAGTGGAGTTGGCAACTGAAAAGAAACTTTGTGTTCCCTTCAAGGTAGGTGAAGGACGGCTTTCACACACACTTATCTCTCAGAACTGAGCATGTGGAGAGACGTTCGTTGATCCAGCACAAAGGGAACGGGTTGCAGGAGAAACCCTTACTCTGGTTTCTCAGTCTGTTTCCTAGTGCCGGTTTGGAGTGCCTGCCGTTTTCACTGTAAAACCGAGTTGGAGCTTGTACCTCCCCATATATATGTATGGAGTGGAGTTGGCAACTGAAAAGAAACTTTGTGTTCCCTTCAAGCTAGGTGAAGGACGGCTTTCGCACACACTTATCTCTCAGAACTGAGCATGTGGAGAGAAGTTCGTTCATCCAGCACAAAGGGAACGGGCTGCAGGAGAAGCCTTACTCTGGTTTCTTAGTCTGTTTCCTAGTGCCGGTTTGAAGTGCCTGCCGTTTTCACTGTAAAACCGAGTTGGAGCTTGTACCTCCCCATATATATGTATGGAGTGGAGTTGGCAACTGAAAAGAAACTTTGTGTTCCCTTCAAGCTAGGTGAAGGACGGCTTTCACACACACTTATCTCTCAGAACTGAGCATGTGGAGAGACGTTCGTTGATCCAGCACAAAGGGAACGGGTTGCAGGAGAAACCCTTACTCTGGTTTCTCAGTCTGTTTCCTAGTGCCGGTTTGAAGTGCCTGCCGTTTTCACTGTAAAACCGAGTTGGAGCTTGGACCTCCCCATATATATGTATGGAGTGGAGTTGGCAACTGAAAAGAAACTTTGTGTTCCCTTCAAGCTAGGTGAAGGACGGCTTTCACACACACTTATCTCTCAGAACTGAGCATGTGGAGAGACGTTCGTTCATCCAGCACAAAGGGAACGGGTTGCAGGGGAACCCTTACTCTGGTTTCTCAGTCTGTTTCCTAGTGCCGGTTTGAAGTGCCTGCCGTTTTCACTGTAAAACCGAGTTGGAGCTTGGACCTCCCCATATATATGTATGGAGTGGAGTTGGCAACTGAAAAGAAACTTTGTGTTCCCTTCAAGCTAGGTGAAGGACGGCTTTCACACACACTTATCTCTCAGAACTGAGCATGTGGAGAGACGTTCGTTCATCCAGCACAAAGGGAACGGGTTGCAGGAGAAACCCTTACTCTGGTTTCTCAGTCTGTTTCCTAGTGCCGGTTTGAAGTGCTTGCGGATTTCACTGTGAAACCGAGTTGGAGCTTGTACCTCCCCATATATATGTATGGAGTGTAGTTGGCAACTGAAAAGAAACTTTGTGTTCCCTTCAAGCTAGGTGAAGGACGGCTTTCACACACACTTATCTCTCAGAACTGAGCATGTGGAGAGACGTTCGTTCATCCAGCACAAAGGGAACGGGTTGCAGGAGAAACCCTTACTCTGGATTCTCAGTCTGTTTAATAGTGCCGGTTTGAAGTGCCTGCCGTTTTCACTGTAAAACCGAGTTGGAGCTTGGACCTCCCCATATATATGTATGGAGTGGAGTTGGCAACTGAAAAGAAACTTTGTGTTCCCTTCAAGCTAGGTGAAGGACGGCTTTCACACACACTTATCTCTCAGAACTCAGCATGTGGAGAGACGTTCGTTCATCCAGCACAAAGGGAACGGGTTGCAGGAGAAACCCTTACTCTGGTTTCTCAATCTGTTTCCTAGTGCCGGTTTTAAGTGCCTGCCGTTTTCACTGTAAAACCGAGTTGGAGCTTGGACCTCCCCATATATATGTATGGAGTGGAGTTGGCAACTGAAAAGAAACTTTGTGTTCCCTTCAAGCTAGGTGAAGGACGGCTTTCACACACACTTATCTCTCAGAACTGAGCATGTGGAGAGACGTTCGTTCATCCAGCACAAAGGGAACGGGTTGCAGGGGAACCCTTACTCTGGTTTCTCAGTCTGTTTCCTAGTGCCGGTTTGAAGTGCCTGCCGTTTTCACTGTAAAACCGAGTTGGAGCTTGGACCTCCCCATATATATGTATGGAGTGGAGTTGGCAACTGAAAAGAAACTTTGTGTTCCCTTCAAGCTAGGTGAAGGACGGCTTTCACACACACTTATCTCTCAGAACTGAGCATGTGGAGAGACGTTCGTTCATCCAGCACAAAGGGAACGGGTTGCAGGAGAAACCCTTACTCTGGTTTCTCAGTCTGTTTCCTAGTGCCGGTTTGAAGTGCCTGCGGATTTCACTGTGAAACCGAGTTGGAGCTTGTACCTCCCCATATATATGTATGGAGTGTAGTTGGCAACTGAAAAGAAACTTTGTGTTCCCTTCAAGCTAGGTGAAGGACGGCTTTCACACACACTTATCTCTCAGAACTGAGCATGTGGAGAGACGTTCGTTCATCCAGCACAAAGGGAACGGGTTGCAGGAGAAACCCTTACTCTGGATTCTCAGTCTGTTTAATAGTGCCGGTTTGAAGTGCCTGCCGTTTTCACTGTAAAACCGAGTTGGAGCTTGGACCTCCCCATATATATGTATGGAGTGGAGTTGGCAACTGAAAAGAAACTTTGTGTTCCCTTCAAGCTAGGTGAAGGACGGCTTTCACACACACTTATCTCTCAGAACTCAGCATGTGGAGAGACGTTCGTTCATCCAGCACAAAGGGAACGGGTTGCAGGAGAAACCCTTACTCTGGTTTCTCAATCTGTTTCCTAGTGCCGGTTTTAAGTGCCTGCCGTTTTCACTGTAAAACCGAGTTGGAGCTTGGACCTCCACATATATATGTATGGAGTGGAGTTGGCAACTGAAAAGAAACTTTGTGTTCCCTTCAAGCTATTTGAAGGATGGCTTTCATACGCACTTATCTCTCAGAACTGAGCATGTGGAGAGACGTTCGTTCATTCAGCACAAAGGGAACGGGTTGCAGGAGAAACCCTTACTCTGGTTTCTCAGTCTGTTTCCTAGTGCCGGTTTGAAGTGCCCGCCGTTTTCACTGTAAAACCGAGTTGGAGCTTGAACCTCCCCTTATATATGTATCGAGTGGAGTTTGCAACTGAAAAGAAACTTTGTGTTCCCTTCAAGCTAGGTGAAGGACGGCTTTCACACACACTTATCTCTCAGAACTGAGCATGTGGAGAGACGTTCGTTCATCCAGCACAAAGGGAACGGGTTGCAGGAGAACCCTTACTCTGGTTTCTCAGTCTGTTTCCTAGGGCCGGTTTGAAGTGCCTGCCGTTTTCACTGTAAAACCGAGTTGCAGCTTGTACCTCCCCATATATATGTATGGAGTGGAGTTGGCAACTGAAAAGAAACTTTGTGTTCCCTTCAAGTTTGTTGAAGGATGGCATTCACACGCACTTATCTCTCAGAACTGAGCATGTGGAGAGACGTTCGTTCATCCAGCACAAAGGGAACGGGTTGCAGGAGAAACCCTTACTCTGGTTTCTTAGTCTGTTTCCTAGGGCCGGTTTGAAGTGCCTGCCGTTTTCACAGTAAAACCGAGTTGGAGCTTGTACCTCCCCTTATATATGTATCGAGTGGAGTTTGCAACTGAAAAGAAACTTTGTGTTCCCTTCAAGCTAGGTGAAGGACGGCTTTCACACACACTTATCTCTCAGAACTGAGCATGTGGAGAGACGTTCGTTCATCCAGCACAAAGGGAAAGGGTTGCAGGAGAAACCCTTACTCTGGTTTCTCAGTCTGTTTCCTAGTGCCGGTTTGAAGTGCCTGCCGTTTTCACTGTAAAACCGAGTTGGAGCTTGGACCTACCCATATATATGTATGGAGTGGAGTTGGCAACTGAAAAGAAACTTTGTGTTCCCTTCAAGCTAGGTGAAGGACGGCTTTCACACACACTTATCTCTCAGAACTGAGCATGTGGAGAGACGTTCGTTCATCCAGCACAAAGGGAACGGGTTGCAGGAGAACCCTTACTCTGGTTTCTCAGTCTGTTTCCTAGTGCCGGTTTGAAGTGCCTGCCGTTTTCACTGTAAAACCGAGTTGGAGCTTGGACCTCCCCATATATATGTATGGAGTGGAGTTGGCAACTGAAAAGAAACTTTGTGTTCCCTTCAAGCAAGGTGAAGGACGGCTTTCACACACACTTATCTCTCAGAACTGAGCATGTGGAGAGACGTTCGTTCATCCAGCACAAAGGGAACGGGTTGCAGGAGAAACCCTTACTCTGGTTTCTCAGTCTGTTTCCTAGTGCCGGTTGGAAGTGCCTGCCGATTTCACTGTGAAACCGAGTTGGAGCTTGTACCTCCCCATATATATGTATGGAGTGTAGTTGGCAACTGAAAAGAAACTTTGTGTTCCCTTCAAGCTAGGTGAAGGACGGCTTTCACACACACTTATCTCTCAGAACTGAGCATGTGGAGAGACGTTCGTTCATCCAGCACAAAGGGAACGGGTTGCAGGAGAAACCCTTACTCTGGATTCTCAGTCTGTTTCCTAGTGCCGGTTTGAAGTGCCTGCCGTTTTCACTGTAAAACCGAGTTGGAGCTTGGACCTCCCCATATATATGTATGGATTGGAGTTGGCAACTGAAAAGAAACTTTGTGTTCCCTTCAAGCTAGGTGAAGGACGGCTTTCACACACACTTATCTCTCCGAACTAAGCATGTGGAGAGACGTTCGTTCATCCAGCACAAAGGGAACCGTTTGCAGGAGAAACCCTTACTCTGGTTTCTCAGTCTGTTTCCTAGTGCCGGTTTGAAGTGCCTGCCGTTTTCACTGTAAAACCGAGTTGGAGCTTGGACCTCCACATATATATGTATGGAGTGGAGTTGGCAACTGAAAAGAAACTTTGTGTTCCCTTCAAGCTATTTGAAGGATGGCTTTCACACGCACTTATCTCTCAGAACTGAGCATGTGGAGAGACGTTCGTTCATCCAGCACAAAGGGAACGGGTTGCAGGAGAAACCCTTACTCTGGTTTCTCAGTCTGTTTCCTAGTGCCGGTTTGAAGTGCCTGCCGTTTTCACTGTAAAACCGAGTTGGAGCTTGGACCTCCCCATATATATGTATGGAGTGGAGTTGGCAACTGAAAAGAAACTTTGTGTTCCCTTCAAGCTAGGTGAAGGACGGCTTTCACACACACTTATCTCTCAGAACTGAGCATGTGGAGAGACGTTCGTTCATCCAGCACAAAGGGAACGGGTTGCAGGAGAACCCTTACTCTGGTTTCTCAGTCTGTTTCCTAGTGCCGGTTTGAAGTGCCTGCCGTTTTCACTGTAAAACCGAGTTGGAGCTTGGACCTCCCCATATATATGTATGGAGTGGAGTTGGCAACTGAAAAGAAACTTTGTGTTCCCTTCAAGCTAGGTGAAGGACGGCTTTCACACACACTTATCTCTCAGAACTGAGCATGTGGAGAGACGTTCGTTCATCCAGCACAAAGGGAACGGGTTGCAGGAGAAACCCTTACTCTGGTTTCTCAGTCTGTTTCCTAGTGCCGGTTTGAAGTGCCTGCCGATTTCACTGTGAAACCGAGTTGGAGCTTGTACCTCCCCATATATATGTATGGAGTGTAGTTGGCAACTGAAAAGAAACTTTGTGTTCCCTTCAAGCTAGGTGAAGGACGGCTTTCACACACACTTATCTCTCAGAACTGAGCATGTGGAGAGACGTTCGTTCATCCAGCACAAAGGGAACGGGTTGCAGGAGAAACCCTTACTCTGGATTCTCAGTCTGTTTCCTAGTGCCGGTTTGAAGTGCCTGCCGTTTTCACTGTAAAACCGAGTTGGAGCTTGGACCTCCCCATATATATGTATGGATTGGAGTTGGCAACTGAAAAGAAACTTTGTGTTCCCTTCAAGCTAGGTGAAGGACGGCTTTCACACACACTTATCTCTCAGAACTCAGCATGTGGAGAGACGTTCGTTCATCCAGCACAAAGGGAACGGGTTGCAGGAGAAACCCTTACTCTGGTTTCTCAATCTGTTTCCTAGTGCCGGTTTGAAGTGCCTGCCGTTTTCACTGTAAAACCGAGTTGCAGCTTGTACATCCCCATATATATGTATGGAGTGGAGTTGGCAACTGAAAAGAAACTTTGTGTTCCCTTCAAGCTAGTTGAAGGATGGCTTTCACACGCACTTATCTCTCAGAACTGAGCATGTGGAGAGACGTTCGTTCATCCAGCACAAAGGGAACGGTTTGCAGGAGAAACCCTTTCTCTGGTTTCTTAGTCTGTTTCCTAGGGCCGGATTGAAGTGCCCGCCGTTTTCACTGTAAAACCGATTTGGAGCTTGTACCTCCCCTTATATATGTATCGAGTGGAGTTTGCAACTGAAAAGAAACTTTGTGTTCCCTTCAAGCTAGGTGAAGGACGGCTTTCACACACACTTATCTCTCAGAACTGAGCATGTGGAGAGACGTTCGTTCATCCAGCACAAAGGGAACGGGTTGCAGGAGAAAACCTTACTCTGGTCTCTCAGTCTGTTTCCTAGTGCCGGTTTGAAGTGCCTGCCGTTTTCACTGTAAAACCGAGTTGGAGCTTGTTCCGCCCCATATATATGTATGGAGTGGAGTTGGCAACTGAAAAGAAACTTTGTGTTCCCTTCAAGCTAGGTGAAGGACGGCTTTCACACACACTTATCTCTCAGAACTGAGCATGTGGAGAGACGTTCGTTCATCCAGCACAAAGGGAACGGGTTGCAGGAGAAACCCTTACTCTGGTTTCTCAGTCTGTTTCCTAGTGCCGGTTTGAAGTGCCTGCCGATTTCACTGTGAAACCGAGTTGGAGCTTGTACCCCCCCATATATATGTATGGAGTGTAGTTGGCAACTGAAAAGAAACTTTGTGTTCCCTTCAAGCTAGGTGAAGGACGGCTTTCACACACACTTATCTCTCAGAACTGAGCATGTGGAGAGACGTTCGTTCATCCAGCACAAAGGGAACGGGTTGCAGGAGAAACCCTTACTCTGGATTCTCAGTCTGTTTCCTAGTGCCGGTTTGAAGTGCCTGCCGTTTTCACTGTAAAACCGAGTTGGAGCTTGGACCTCCCCATATATATGTATGGAGTGGAGTTGGCAACTGAAAAGAAACTTTGTGTTCCCTTCAAGCTAGGTGAAGGACGGCTTTCACACACACTTATCTCTCAGAACTGAGCATGTGGAGAGACGTTCGTTCATCCAGCACAAAGGGAACGGGTTGCAGGAGAAACCCTTACTCTGGTTTCTCAGTCTGTTTCCTAGTGCCGGTTTGAAGTGCCTGCCGTTTTCACTGTAAAACCGAGTTGGAGCTTGGACCTCCCCGTATATATGTATGGAGTGGAGTTGGCAACTGAAAAGAAACTTTGTGTTCCCTTCAAGCTAGGTGAAGGACGGCTTTCACACACACTTATCTCTCAGAACTGAGCATGTGGAGAGACGTTCGTTCATCCAGCACAAAGGGAACGGGTTGCAGGAGAAACCCTTACTCTGGTTTCTCAGTCTGTTTCCTAGGGCCGGTTTGAAGTGCCCGCCGTTTTCACTGTAAAACCGAGTTGGAGCTTGTACCTCCCCTTATATATGTATCGAGTGGAGTTTGCAACTGAAAAGAAACTTTGTGTTCCCTTCAAGCTAGGTGAAGGACGGCTTTCACACACACTTATCTCTCAGAACTGAGCATGTGGAGAGACGTTCGTTCATCCAGCACAAAGGGAACGGGTTGCAGGAGAAACCCTTACTCTGGTTTCTCAGTCTGTTTCCTAGTGCCGGTTTGAAGTGCCTGCAGTTTTCACTGTGAAACCGAGTTGGAGCTTGGACCTCCCCATATATATGTATGGAGTGTAGTTGGCAACTGAAAAGAAAATTTGTGTTCCCTTCAAGCTAGGTGAAGGACGGCTTTCACACACACTTATCTCTCAGTACTGAGCATGTGGAGAGACGTTCGTTCATCCAGCACAAAGGGAACGGGTTGCAGGAGAAACCCTTACTCTGGATTCTCAGTCTGTTTCCTAGTGCCGGTTTGAAGTGCCTGCCGATTTCACTGTGAAACCGAGTTGGAGCTTGTACCTCCCCATATATATGTATGGAGTGTAGTTGGCAACTGAAAAGAAAATTTGTGTTCCCTTCAAGCTAGGTGAAGGACGGCTTTCACACACACTTATCTCTCAGAACTGAGCATGTGGAGAGACGTTCGTTCATCCAGCACAAAGGGAACGGGTTGCAGGAGAAACCCTTACTCTGGTTTCTTAGTCTGTTTCCTAGGGCCGGTTTGAAGTGCCTGCCTTTTTCACTGTAAAACCGAGTTGGAGCTTGTACCTCCCCTTATATATGTATCGAGTGGAGTTCGCAACTGAAAAGAAACTTTGTGTTCCCTTCAAGCTAGGTGAAGGACGGCTTTCACACGCACTTATCTCTCAGAACTGAGCATGTGGAGAGACGTTCTTTCATCCAGCACAAAGGGAACGTGTTGCAGGAGAAACCCTTACTCTGGTTTCTCAGTCTGTTTCCTAGTGCCGGTTTGAAGTGCCTGCCGTTTTCACTGTAAAACCGAGTTGGAGCTTGTACCTCCCCATATATATGTATGGAGTGGATTTGGCAACTGAAAAGAAACTTTGTGTTCCCTTCAAGGTAGGTGAAGGACGGCTTTCACACACACTTATCTCTCAGAACTGAGCATGTGGAGAGACGTTCGTTGATCCAGCACAAAGGGAACGGGTTGCAGGAGAAACCCTTACTCTGGTTTCTCAGTCTGTTTCCTAGTGCCGGTTTGAAGTGCCTGCCGTTTTCACTGTAAAACCGAGTTGGAGCTTGTACCTCCCCATATATATGTATGGAGTGGAGTTGGCAACTGAAAAGAAACTTTGTGTTCCCTTCAAGCTAGGTGAAGGGCGGCTTTCGCACACACTTATCTCTCAGAACTGAGCATGTGGAGAGACGTTCGTTCATCCAGCACAAAGGGAACGGGCTGCAGGAGAACCCTTACTCTGGTTTCTCAGTCTGTTTCCTAGTGCCGGTTTGAAGTGCCTGCCGTTTTCACTGTAAAACCGAGTTGGAGCTTGTACCTCCCCATATATATGTATGGAGTGGAGTTGGCAACTGAAAAGAAACTTTGTGTTCCCTTCAAGCTAGGTGAAGGACGGCTTTCACACACACTTATCTCTCAGAACTGAGCATGTGGAGAGACGTTCGTTCATCCAGCACAAAGGGAACGGGTTGCAGGAGAAACCCTTACTCTGGTTTCTCAGTCTGTTTCCTAGTGCCGGTTTGAAGTGCCTGCCGTTTTCACTGTAAAACCGAGTTGGAGCTTGGACCTCCCCATATATATGTATGGAGTGGAGTTGGCAACTGAAAAGAAACTTTGTGTTCCCTTCAAGCTAGGTGAAGGACGGCTTTCACACACACTTATCTCTCAGAACTGAGCATGTGGAGAGACGTTCGTTCATCCAGCACAAAGGGAACGGGTTGCAGGAGAACCCTTACTCTGGTTTCTCAGTCTGTTTCCTAGTGCCGGTTTGAAGTGCCTGCCGTTTTCACTGTAAAACCGAGTTGGAGCTTGGACCTCCCCATATATATGTATGGAGTGGAGTTGGCAACTGAAAAGAAACTTTGTGTTCCCTTCAAGCTAGGTGAAGGACGGCTTTCACACACACTTATCTCTCAGAACTGAGCATGTGGAGAGACGTTCGTTCATCCAGCACAAAGGGAACGGGTTGCAGGAGAAACCCTTACTCTGGTTTCTCAGTCTGTTTCCTAGTGCCGGTTTGAAGTGCCTGCCGATTTCACTGTGAAACCGAGTTGGAGCTTGTACCTCCCCATATATATGTATGGAGTGTAGTTGGCAACTGAAAAGAAACTTTGTGTTCCCTTCAAGCTAGGTGAAGGACGGCTTTCACACACACTTATCTCTCAGAACTGAGCATGTGGAGAGACGTTCGTTCATCCAGCACAAAGGGAACGGGTTGCAGGAGAAACCCTTACTGTGGATTCTCAGTCTGTTTCCTAGTGCCGGTTTGAAGTGCCTGCCGTTTTCACTGTAAAACCGAGTTGGAGCTTGGACCTCCCCATATATATGTATGGAGTGGAGTTGGCAACTGAAAAGAAACTTTGTGTTCCCTTCAAGCTAGGTGAAGGACGGCTTTCACACACACTTATCTCTCAGAACTCAGCATGTGGAGAGACGTTCGTTCATCCAGCACAAAGGGAACGGGTTGCAGGAGAAACCCTTACTCTGGTTTCTCAATCTGTTTCCTAGTGCCGGTTTGAAGTGCCTGCCGTTTTCACTGTAAAACCGAGTTGGAGCTTGGACCTCCCCATATATATGTATGGAGTGGAGTTGGCAACTGAAAAGAAACTTTGTGTTCCCTTCAAGCTATTTGAAGGATGGCTTTCATACGCACTTATCTCTCAGAACTGAGCATGTGGAGAGACGTTCGTTCATCCAGCACAAAGGGAACGGGTTGCAGGAGAAACCCTTACTCTGGTTTCTCAGTCTGTTTCCTAGTGCCGGTTTGAAGTGCCTGCCGTTTTCACTGTAAAACCGAGTTGGAGCTTGAACCTCCCCTTATATATGTATCGAGTGGAGTTTGCAACTGAAAAGAAACTTTGTGTTCCCTTCAAGCTAGGTGAAGGACGGCTTTCACACACACTTATCTCTCAGAACTGAGCATGTGGAGAGACGTTCGTTCATCCAGCACAAAGGGAACGGGTTGCAGGAGAACCCTTACTCTGGTTTCTCAGTCTGTTTCCTAGGGCCGGTTTGAAGTGCCTGCCGTTTTCACTGTAAAACGAGTTGCAGCTTGTACCTCCCCATATATATGTATGGAGTGGAGTTGGCAACTGAAAAGAAACTTTGTGTTCCCTTCAAGTTTGTTGAAGGATGGCGTTCACACGCACTTATTTCTCAGAACTGAGCATGTGGAGAGACGTTCGTTCATCCAGCACAAAGGGAACGGGTTGCAGGAGAAACCCTTACTCTGGTTTCTTAGTCTGTTTCCTAGTGCCGGTTTGAAGTGCCTGCCGTTTTCACTTAAAACCGAGTTGGAGCTTGTACCTCCCCTTATATATGTATCGAGTGGAGTTTGCAACTGAAAAGAAACTTTGTGTTCCCTTCAAGCTAGGTGAAGGACGGCTTTCACACACACTTATCTCTCAGAACTGAGCATGTGGAGAGACGTTCGTTCATCCAGCACAAAGGGAAAGGGTTGCAGGAGAAACCCTTACTCTGGTTTCTCAGTCTGTTTCCTAGTGCCGGTTTGAAGTGCCTGCCGTTTTCACTGTAAAACCGAGTTGGAGCTTGGACCTACCCATATATATGTATGGAGTGGAGTTGGCAACTGAAAAGAAACTTTGTGTTCCCTTCAAGCTAGGTGAAGGACGGCTTTCACACACACTTATCTCTGAGAACTGAGCATGTGGAGAGACGTTCGTTCATCCAGCACAAAGGGAACGGGTTGCAGGAGAACCCATACTCTGGTTTCTCAGTCTGTTTCCTAGTGCCGGTTTGAAGTGCCTGCCGTTTTCACTGTAAAACCGAGTTGGAGCTTGGACCTCCCCATATATATGTATGGAGTGGAGTTGGCAACTGAAAAGAAACTTTGTGTTCCCTTCAAGCTAGGTGAAGGACGGCTTTCACACACACTTATCTCTCAGAACTGAGCATGTGGAGAGACGTTCGTTCATCCAGCACAAAGGGAACGGGTTGCAGGAGAAACCCTTACTCTGGTTTCTCAGTCTGTTTCCTAGTGCCGGTTTGAAGTGCCTGCCGTTTTCACTGTAAAACCGAGTTGGAGCTTGGACCTCCTCATATATATGTATGGAGTGGAGTTGGCAACTGAAAAGAAACTTTGTGTTCCCTTCAAGCTAGGTGAAGGACGGCTTTCACACACACTTATCTCTCAGAACTGAGCATGTGGAGAGACGTTCGTTCATCCAGCACAAAGGGAACGGGTTGCAGGAGAACCCTTACTCTGGTTTCTCAGTCTGTTTCCTAGTGACGGTTTGAAGTGCCTGCCGTTTTCACTGTAAAACCGAGTTGGAGCTTGGACCTCCCCATATATATGTATGGAGTGGAGTTGGCAACTGAAAAGAAACTTTGTGTTCCCTTCAAGCTAGGTGAAGGACGGCTTTCACACACACTTATCTCTCAGAACTGAGCATGTGGAGAGACGTTCGTTCATCCAGCACAAAGGGAAAGGGTTGCAGGAGAAACCCTTACTCTGGTTTCTCAGTCTGTTTCCTAGTGCCGGTTTGAAGTGCCTGCCGATTTCACTGTGAAACCGAGTTGGAGCTTGTACCTCCCCATATATATGTATGGAGTGTAGTTGGCAACTGAAAAGAAACTTTGTGTTCCCTTCAAGCTAGGTGAAGGACGGCTTTCACACACACTTATCTCTCAGAACTGAGCATGTGGAGAGACGTTCGTTCATCCAGCACAAAGGGAACGGGTTGCAGGAGAAACCCTTACTCTGGATTCTCAGTCTGTTTCCTAGTGCCGGTTTGAAGTGCCTGCCGTTTTCACTGTAAAACCGAGTTGGAGCTTGGACCTCCCCATATATATGTATCGATTGGAGTTGGCAACTGAAAAGAAACTTTGTGTTCCCTTCAAGCTAGGTGAAGGACGGCTTTCACACACACTTATCTCTCAGAACTCAGCATGTGGAGAGACGTTCGTTCATCCAGCACAAAGGGAACGGGTTGCAGGGGAAACCCTTACTCTGGTTTCTCAGTCTGTTTCCTAGTGCCGGTTTGAAGTGCCTGCCGTTTTCACTGTAAAACCGAGTTGGAGCTTGGACCTCCACATATATATGTATGGAGTGGAGTTGGCAACTGAAAAGAAACTTTGTGTTCCCTTCAAGCTATTTGAAGGATGGCTTTCACACGCACTTATCTCTCAGAACTGAGCATGTGGAGAGACGTTCGTTCATCCAGCACAAAGGGAACGGGTTGCAGGAGAAACCCTTACTCTGGTTTCTCAGTCTGTTTCCTAGTGCCGGTTTGAAGTGCCCGCCGTTTTCACTGTAAAACCGAGTTGGAGCTTGAACCTCCCCTTATATATGTATCGAGTGGAGTTTGCAACTGAAAAGAAACTTTGTGTTCCCTTCAAGATAGGTGAAGGACGGCTTTCACACACACTTATCTCTCAGAACTGAGCATGTGGAGAGACGTTTCTTCATCCAGCACAAAGGGAACGGGTTGCAGGAGAACCCTTACTCTGGTTTCTCAGTCTGTTTCCTAGGGCCGGTTTGAAGTGCCTGCCGTTTTCACTGTAAAACCGAGTTGCAGCTTGTACCTCCCATATATATGTATGGAGTGGAGTTGGCAACTGAAAAGAAACTTTGTGTTCCCTTCAAGCTAGTTGAAGGATGGCGTTCACACGCACTTATCTCTCAGAACTGAGCATGTGGAGAGACGTTCGTTCATCCAGCACAAAGGGAACGGGTTGCAGGAGAAACCCTTACTCTGGATTCTCAGTCTGTTTCCTAGTGCCGGTTTGAAGTGCCTGCCGTTTTCACTGTAAAACCGAGTTGGAGCTTGGACCTCCCCATATATATGTATGGATTGGAGTTGGCAACTGAAAAGAAACTTTGTGTTCCCTTCAAGCTAGGTGAAGGACGGCTTTCACACACACTTATCTCTCAGAACTCAGCATGTGGAGAGACGTTCGTTCATCCAGCACAAAGGGAACGGGTTGCAGGGGAAACCCTTACTCTGGTTTCTCAGTCTGTTTCCTAGTGCCGGTTTGAAGTGCCTGCCGTTTTCACTGTAAAACCGAGTTGGAGCTTGGACCTCCACATATATATGTATGGAGTGGAGTTGGCAACTGAAAAGAAACTTTGTGTTCCCTTCAAGCTATTTGAAGGATGGCTTTCACACGCACTTATCTCTCAGAACTGAGCATGTGGAGAGACGTTCGTTCATCCAGCACAAAGGGAACGGGTTGCAGGAGAAACCCTTACTCTGGTTTCTCAGTCTGTTTCCTAGTGCCGGTTTGAAGTGCCCGCCGTTTTCACTGTAAAACCGAGTTGGAGCTTGAACCTCCCCTTATATATGTATCGAGTGGAGTTTGCAACTGAAAAGAAACTTTGTGTTCCCTTCAAGATAGGTGAAGGACGGCTTTCACACACACTTATCTCTCAGAAATGAGCATGTGGAGAGACGTTCCTTCATCCAGCACAAAGGGAACGGGTTGCAGGAGAACCCTTACTCTGGTTTCTCAGTCTGTTTCCTAGGGCCGGTTTGAAGTGCCTGCCGTTTTCACTGTAAAACCGAGTTGCAGCTTGTACCTCCCATATATATGTATGGAGTGGAGTTGGCAACTGAAAAGAAACTTTGTGTTCCCTTCAAGCTAGTTGAAGGATGGCGTTCACACGCACTTATCTCTCAGAACTGAGCATGTGGAGAGACGTTCGTTCATCCAGCACAAAGGGAACGGGTTGCAGGAGAAACCCTTACTCTGGTTTCTTAGTCTGTTTCCTAGGGCCGGTTTGAAGTGCCCGCCGTTTTCACTGTAAAACCGAGTTGGAGCTTGTACCTCCCCTTATATATGTATCGAGTGGAGTTTGCAACTGAAAAGAAACTTTGTGTTCCCTTCAAGCTAGGTGAAGGACGGCTTTCACACACACTTATCTCTCAGAAGTGAGCATGTGGAGAGACGTTCGTTCATTCAGCACAAAGGGAACGGGTTGCAGGAGAAACCCTTACTCTGTTTTCTCAGTCTGTTTCCTAGTGCCGGTTTGAAGTGCCTGTCGTTTTCACTGTAAAACTGAGTTGGAGCTTGTACATCCCCATATATATGTATGGAGTGGAGTTGGCAACTGAAAAGAAACTTTGTGTTCCCTACAAGCTAGGTGAAGGACGGCTTTCACACACACTTATCTCTCAGAACTGAGCATGTGGAGAGACGTTCGTTCATCCAGCACAAAGGGAACGGGTTGCAGGAGAAACCCTTACTCTGGTTTCTCAGTCTGTTTCCTAGTGCCGGTTTGAAGTGCCTGCCGTTTTCACTGTAAAACCGAGTTGGAGCTTGGACCTCCCCATATATATGTATGGAGTGGAGTTGGCAACTGAAAAGAAACTTTGTGTTCCCTTCAAGCTAGGTGAAGGACGGCTTTCACACACACTTATCTGTCAGAACTGAGCATGTGGAGAGACGTTCGTTCATCCAGCACAAAGGGAACGGTTTGCAGGAGAAACCCTTACTCTGGTTTCTCAGTCTGTTTCCTAGTGCCGGTTTGAAGTGCCTGCCGTTTTCACTGTAAAACTGAGTTGGAGCTTGTACATCCCCATATATATGTATGGATTGGAGTTGGCAACTGAAAAGAAACTTTGTGTTCCCTTCAAGATAGGTGAAGGACGGCTTTCACACACACTTATCTCTCAGAACTGAGCATGTGGAGAGACGTTCTTTCATCCAGCACAAAGGGAACGGGTTGCAGGAGAAACCCTTACTCTGGTTTCTCAGTCTGTTTCCTAGTGCCGGTTTGAAGTGCCTGCCGTTTTCACTGTAAAACCGAGTTGGAGCTTGTTCCGCACCATATATATGTATGGAGTGGGGTTTGCAACTGAAAAGAAACTTTGTGTTCCCTTCAAGCTAGGTGAAGGACGGCTTTCACACACACTTATCTCTCAGAACTGAGCATGTGGAGAGACGTTCCTTCATCCAGCACAAAGGGAACGGGTTGCAGGAGAAACCCTTACTCTGGTTTCTCAGTCTGTTTCCTAGTGCCGGTTTGAAGTGCCTGCCGTTTTCACTGTAAAACCGAGTTGGAGCTTGTTCCTCCCCATATATATGTATGGAGTGGAGTTTGCAACTGAAAAGAAACTTTGTGTTCCCTTCAAGCTAGGTGAAGGTTGGCATTCACACTCAATTATCTCTCAGAACTGAGCATGTGGAGAGACGTTCGTTCATCCAGCACAAAGTGAACGGGTTGCAGGAGAAACCCTTACTCTGGTTTCTCAGTCTGTTTCCTAGTGCCGGTTTGAAGTGCCTGCCGTTTTCACTGTAAAACCGAGTTGGAGCTTGTACCTCCCCATATATATGTATGGAGTGGAGTTGGCAACTGAAAAGAAATTTGTGTTCCCTTCAAGCTAGGTGAAGGACGGCTTTCACACACACTTATCTCTCAGAACTGAGCATGTGGAGAGACGTTCGTTCATCCAGCACAAAGGGAACGGGTTGCAGGAGAAACCCTTACTCTGGTTTCTCAGTCTGTTTCCTAGTGCCGGTTTGAAGTGCCTGCAGTTTTCACTGTAAAACCGAGTTGGAGCTTGGACCTCCCCATATATATGTATGGAGTGGAGTTGGCAACTGAAAAGAAACTTTGTGTTCCCTTCAAGCTAGGTGAAGGACGGCTTTCACACACACTTATCTCTCAGAACTCAGCATGTGGAGAGACGTTCGTTCATCCAGCACAAAGGGAACGGGTTGCAGGAGAAACCCTTACTCTGGTTTCTCAGTCTGTTTCCTAGTGCCGGTTTGAAGTGCCTGCCGATTTCACTGTGAAACCGAGTTGGAGCTTGTACCTCCCCATATATATGTATGGAGTGTAGTTGGCAACTGAAAAGAAACTTTGTGTTCCCTTCAAGCTAGGTGAAGGACGGCTTTCACACACACTTATCTCTCAGAACTGAGCATGTGGAGAGACGTTCGTTCATCCAGCACAAAGGGAACGGGTTGCAGGAGAAACCCTTACTCTGGATTCTCAGTCTGTTTCCTAGTGCCGGTTTGAAGTGCCTGCCGTTTTCACTGTAAAACCGAGTTGGAGCTTGGACCTCCCCATATATATGTATGGAGTGGAGTTGGCAACTGAAAAGAAACTTTGTGTTCCCTTCAAGCTAGGTGAAGGACGGCTTTCACACACACTTATCTCTCAGAACTCAGCATGTGGAGAGACGTTCGTTCATCCAGCACAAAGGGAACGGGTTGCAGGAGAAACCCTTACTCTGGTTTCTCAGTCTGTTTCCTAGTGCCGGTTTGAAGTGCCTGCCGTTTTCACTGTAAAACCGAGTTGGAGCTTGGACTTCCACATATATATGTATGGAGTGGAGTTGGCAACTGAAAAGAAACTTTGTGTTCCCTTCAAGCTATTTGAAGGATGGCTTTCACACGCACTTATCTCTCAGAACTGAGCATGTGGAGAGACGTTCGTTCATCCAGCACAAAGGGAACGGGTTGCAGGAGAAACCCTTACTCTGGTTTCTCAGTCTGTTTCCTAGTGCCGGTTTGAAGTGCCCGCCGTTTTCACTGTAAAACCGAGTTGGAGCTTGTACCACCCCTTATATATGTATCGAGTGGAGTTTGCAACTGAAAAGAAACTTTGTGTTCCCTTCAAGCTAGGTGAAGGACGGCTTTCACACACACTTATCTCTCAGAACTGAGCATGTGGAGAGACGTTCGTTCATCCAGCACAAAGGGAACGGGTTGCAGGAGAACCCTTACTCTGGTTTCTCAGTCTGTTTCCTAGTGCCGGTTTGAAGTGCCTGCCGTTTTCACTGTAAAACCGAGTTGGAGCTTGGACCTCCCCATATATATGTATGGAGTGGAGTTGGCAACTGAAAAGAAACTTTGTGTTCCCTTCAAGCTAGTTGAAGGATGGCGTTCACACGCACTTATCTCTCAGAACTGAGCATGTGGAGAGACGTTCGTTCATCCAGCACAAAGGGAACGGGTTGCAGGAGAAACCCTTACTCTTGTTTCTTAGTCTGTTTCCTAGGGCCGGTTTGAAGTGCCCGCCGTTTTCACTGTAAAACCGAGTTGGAGCTTGTACCTCCCCTTATATATGTATCGAGTAGAGTTTGCAACTGAAAAGAAACTTTGTGTTCCCTTCAAGCTAGGTGAAGGACGGCTTTCACACACACTTATCTCTCAGAAGTGAGCATGTGGAGAGACGTTCGTTCATTCAGCACAAAGGGAACGGGTTGCAGGAGAAACCCTTACTCTGGTTTCTCAGTCTGTTTCCTAGTGCCGGTTTGAAGTGCCTGCCGTTTTCACTGTAAAACTGAGTTGGAGCTTGTACATCCCCATATATATGTATGGAGTGGAGTTGGCAACTGAAAAGAAACTTTGTGTTCCCTTCAAGCTAGGTGAAGGACGGCTTTCACACACACTTATCTGTCAGAACTGAGCATGTGGAGAGACGTTCGTTCATCCAGCACAAAGGGAACGGGTTGCAGGAGAAACCCTTACTCTGGTTTCTCAGTCTGTTTCCTAGTGCCGGTTTGAAGTGCCTGCCGTTTTCACTGTAAAACCGAGTTGGAGCTTGGACCTCCCCATATATATGTATGGAGTGGAGTTGGCAACTGAAAAGAAACTTTGTGTTCCCTTCAATCTAGGTGAAGGACGGCTTTCACACACACTTATCTCTCAGAACTGAGCATGTGGAGAGACGTTCGTTCATCCAGCACAAAGGGAACGGGTTGCAGGAGAAACCCTTACTCTGGTTTCTCAGTCTGTTTCCTAGTGCCGGTTTGAAGTGCCTGCCGTTTTCACTGTAAAACCGAGTTGGAGCTTGAACCTCCCCTTATATATGTATCGAGTGGAGTTTGCAACTGAAAAGAAACTTTCTGTTCCCTTCAAGCTAGGTGAAGGACGGCTTTCACACACACTTATCTCTCAGAACTGAGCATGTGGAGAGACGTTCGTTCATCCAGCACAAAGGGAACGGGTTGCAGGAGAACCCTTACTCTGGTTTCTCAGTCTGTTTCCTAGGGCCGGTTTGAAGTGCCTGCCGTTTTCACTGTAAAACCGAGTTGCAGCTTGTACCTCCCCATATATATGTATGGAGTGGAGTTGGCAACTGAAAAGAAACTTTGTGTTCCCTTCAAGTTTGTTGAAGGATGGCGTTCACACGCACTTATTTCTCAGAACTGAGCATGTGGAGAGACGTTCGTTCATCCAGCACAAAGGGAACGGGTTGCAGGAGAAACCCTTACTCTGGTTTCTTAGTCTGTTTCCTAGTGCCGGTTTGAAGTGCCTGCCGTTTTCACTTAAAACCGAGTTGGAGCTTGTACCTCCCCTTATATATGTATCGAGTGGAGTTTGCAACTGAAAAGAAACTTTGTGTTCCCTTCAAGCTAGGTGAAGGACGGCTTTCACACACACTTATCTCTCAGAACTGAGCATGTGGAGAGACGTTCGTTCATCCAGCACAAAGGGAAAGGGTTGCAGGAGAAACCCTTACTCTGGTTTCTCAGTCTGTTTCCTAGTGCCGGTTTGAAGTGCCTGCCGTTTTCACTGTAAAACCGAGTTGGAGCTTGGACCTACCCATATATATGTATGGAGTGGAGTTGGCAACTGAAAAGAAACTTTGTGTTCCCTTCAAGCTAGGTGAAGGACGGCTTTCACACACACTTATCTCTCAGAACTGAGCATGTGGAGAGACGTTCGTTCATCCAGCACAAAGGGAACGGGTTGCAGGAGAACCCATACTCTGGTTTCTCAGTCTGTTTCCTAGTGCCGGTTTGAAGTGCCTGCCGTTTTCACTGTAAAACCGAGTTGGAGCTTGGACCTCCCCATACATATGTATGGAGTGGAGTTGGCAACTGTAAAGAAACTTTGTGTTCCCTTCAAGCTAGGTGAAGGTTGGCTTTCACACTCAATTATCTCTAAGAACTGAGCATGTGGAGAGACGTTCGTTCATCCAGCACAAAGGGAACGGGTTGCAGGAGAAACCCTTACTCTGGTTTCTCAGTCTGTTTCCTAGTGCCGGTTTGAAGTGCCTGCCGTTTTCACTGTAAAACCGAGTTGGAGCTTGGACCTCCCCATATATATGTATGGAGTGGGGTTGGCAACTGAAAAGAAACTTTGTGTTCCCTTTAAGCTATGTGAAGGATGGCTTTCACACACACTTATCTCTCAGAACTGAGCATGTGGAGAGACGTTCGTTCATCCAGCACAAGGGGAACGGGTTGCAGGAGAAACCCTTACTCTGGTTTCTCAGTCTGTTTCCTAGTGCCGGTTTGAAGTGCCTGCCGTTTTCACTGTAAAACCGAGTTGGAGCTTGGACCTCCCCATATATATGTATGGAGTGGAGTTGGCAACTGAAAAGAAACTTTGTGTTCCCTTCAAGCTAGGTGAAGGACGGCTTTCACACACACTTATCTCTCCGAACTAAGCATGTGGAGAGACGTTCGTTCATCCAGCACAAAGGGAACGGGTTGCAGGAGAAACCCTTACTCTGGTTTCTCAGTCTGTTTCCTAGTGCCGGTTTGAAGTGCCTGCCGTTTTCACAGTAAAACCGAGTTGGAGCTTGTACCTCCCCATATATATGTATGGAGTGGAGTTTGCAACTGTAAAGAAACTTTGTGTTCCCTTCAAGCTAGTTGACTAAAGGCTTTCACACACACTTATCTCTCAGAACTGAGCATGTGGAGAGACGTTCGTTCATCCAGCACAAAGGGAACGGGTTGCAGGAGAAACCCTTACTCTGGTTTCTCAGTCTGTTTCCTAGTGCCGGTTTGAAGTGCCTGCCGTTTTCACTGTAAAACTGAGTTGGAGCTTGTACATCCCCATATATATGTATGGAGTGGAGTTGGCAACTGAAAAGAAACTTTGTGTTCCCTTCAAGCTAGGTGAAGTACGGCTTTCACACACACTTATCTCTCAGAACTGAGCATGTGGAGAGACGTTCGTTCATCCAGCAGAAAGGGAACGGGTTGCAGGAGAACCCTTACTCTGGTTTCTCAGTCTGTTTCCTAGTGCCGGTTTGAAGTGCCTGCCGTTTTCACTGTAAAACCGAGTTGCAGCTTGTACCTCCCCATATATATGTATGGAGTGGAGTTGGCAACTGAAAAGAAACTTTGTGTTCCCTTCAAGTTTGTTGAAGGATGGCGTTCACACGCACTTATCTCTCAGAACTGAGCATGTGGAGAGACGTTCGTTCATCCAGCACAAAGGGAACGGGTTGCAGGAGAAACCCTTACTCTGGTTTCTTAGTCTGTTTCCTAGGGCCGGTTTGAAGTGCCTGCCGTTTTCACTGTAAAACCGAGTTGGAGCTTGTACCTCCCCTTATATATGTATCGAGTGGAGTTTGCAACTGAAAAGAAACTTTGTGTTCCCTTCAAGCTAGGTGAAGGACGGCTTTCACACACACTTATCTCTCAGAACTGAGCATGTGGAGAGACGTTCGTTCATCCCGCACAAAGGGAACGGGTTGCAGGAGAAACCCTTACTCTGGTTTCTCAGTCTATTTCCTAGTGCCGGTTTGAAGTGCCTGCCGTTTTCACTGTAAAACCGAGTTGGAGCTTGTTCCTCCCCATATATATGTATGGAGTGGAGTTTGCAACTGAAAAGAAACTTTGTGTTCCCTTCAAGCTAGGTGAAGGTTGGCTTTCACACTCAATTATCTCTCAGAACTGAGCATGTGGAGAGACGTTCGTTCATCCAGCACAAAGGGAACGGGTTGCAGGAGAAACCCTTACTCTGGTTTCTCAGTCTGTTTCCTAGTGCCGGTTTGAAGTGCCTGCCGTTTTCACTGTAAAACCGAGTTGGAGCTTGGACCTCCCCATATATATGTATGGAGTGTACTTGGCAACTGAAAAGAAACTTTCTGTTCCCTTCAAGCTAGGTGAAGGACGGCTTTCACACACACTTATCTCTCAGAACTGAGCATGTGGAGAGACGTTCGTTCATCCAGCACAAAGGGAAAGGGTTGCAGGAGAAACCCTTACTCTGGTTTCTCAGTCTGTTTCCTAGTGCCGGTTTGAAGTGCCTGCCGTTTTCACTGTAAAACCGAGTTGGAGCTTGGACCTCCCCATATATATGTATGGAGTGGAGTTGGCAACTGAAAAGAAACTTTGTGTTCCCTTCAAGCTAGGTGAAGGACGGCTTTCACACACACTTATCTCTCAGAACTGAGCATGTGGAGAGACGTTCGTTCATCCAGCACAAAGGGAACGGGTTGCAGGAGAACCCTTACTCTGGTTTCTCAGTCTGTTTCTAGTGCCGGTTTGAAGTGCCTGCCGTTTTCACTGTAAAACCGAGTTGGAGCTTGGACCTCCCCATATATATGTATGGAGTGGAGTTGGCAAATGAAAAGAAACTTTGTGTTCCCTTCAAGCTAGGTGAAGGACGGCTTTCACACACACTTATCTCTCAGAACTGAGCATGTGGAGAGACGTTCGTTCATCCAGCACAAAGGGAACGGGTTGCAGGAGAAACCCTTACTCTGGTTTCTCAGTCTGTTTCCTAGTGCCGGTTTGAAGTGCCTGCCGATTTCACTGTGAAACCGAGTTGGAGCTTGTACCTCCCCATATATATGTATGGAGTGTAGTTGGCAACTGAAAAGAAACTTTGTGTTCCCTTCAAGCTAGGTGAAGGACGGCTTTCACACACACTTATCTCTCAGAACTGAGCATGTGGAGAGACGTTCGTTCATCCAGCACAAAGGGAACGGGTTGCAGGAGAAACCCTTACTCTGGATTCTCAGTCTGTTTCCTAGTGCCGGTTTGAAGTGCCTGCCTTTTTCACTGTAAAACCGAGTTGGAGCTTGGACCTCCCCATATATATGTATGGATTGGAGTTGGCAACTGAAAAGAAACTTTGTGTTCCCTTCAAGCTAGGTGAAGGACGGCTTTCACACACACTTATCTCTCAGAACTCAGCATGTGGAGAGACGTTCGTTCATCCAGCACAAAGGGAACGGGTTGCAGGAGAAACCCTTACTCTGGTTTCTCAGTCTGTTTCCTAGTGCCGGTTTGAAGTGCCTGCCGTTTTCACTGTAAAACCGAGTTGGAGCTTGGACCTCCACATATATATGTATGGAGTGGAGTTGGCAACTGAAAAGAAACTTTGTGTTCCCTTCAAGCTATTTGAAGGATGGCTTTCACACGCACTTATCTCTCAGATCTGAGCATGTGGAGAGACGTTCGTTCATCCAGCACAAAGGGAACGGGTTGCAGGAGAAACCCTTACTCTGGTTTCTCAGTCTGTTTCCTAGTGCCGGTTTGAAGTGCCTGCCGTTTTCACTGTAAAACCGAGTTGGAGCTTGGACCTCCCCATATATATGTATGGAGTGTAGTTGGCAACTGAAAAGAAACTTTGTGTTCCCTTCAAGCTAGTGAAGGACGGCTTTCACACACACTTATCTCTCAGAACTGAGCATGTGGAGAGACGTTCGTTCATCCAGCACAAAGGGAACGGGTTGCAGGAGAACCCTTACTCTGGTTTCTCAGTCTGATTCCTAGTGCCGGTTTGAAGTGCCTGCCGTTTTCACTGTAAAACCGAGTTGGAGCTTGGACCTCCCCATATATATGTATGGAGTGGAGTTGGCAACTGAAAAGAAACTTTGTGTTCCCTTCAAGCTAGGTGAAGGACGGCTTTCACACACACTTATCTCTCAGAACTGAGCATGTGGAGAGACGTTCGTTCATCCAGCATAAAGTGGACGGGTTGCAGGAGAAACCCTTACTCTGGTTTCTCAGTCTGTTTCCTAGTGCCGGTTTGAAGTGCCTGCCGATTTCACTGTGAAACCGAGTTGGAGCTTGTACCTCCCCATATATATGTATGGAGTGTAGTTGGCAACTGAAAAGAAACTTTGTGTTCCCTTCAAGCTAGGTGAAGGACGGCTTTCACACACACTTATCTCTCAGAACTGAGCATGTGGAGAGACGTTCGTTCATCCAGCACAAAGGGAACGGGTTGCAGGAGAAACCCTTACTCTGGATTCTCAGTCTGTTTCCTAGTGCCGGTTTGAAGTGCCTGCCGTTTTCACTGTAAAACCGAGTTGGAGCTTGGACCTCCCCATATATATGTATGGATTGGAGTTGGCAACTGAAAAGAAACTTTGTGTTCCCTTCAAGCTAGGTGAAGGACGGCTTTCACACACACTTATCTCTCAGAACTCAGCATGTGGAGAGACGTTCGTTCATCCAGCACAAAGGGAACGGGTTGCAGGAGAAACCCTTACTCTGGTTTCTCAGTCTGTTTCCTAGTGCCGGTTTGAAGTGCCTGCCGTTTTCACTGTAAAACCGAGTTGGAGCTTGGACCTCCACATATATATGTATGGAGTGGAGTTGGCAACTGAAAAGAAACTTTGTGTTCCCTTCAAGCTATTTGAAGGATGGCTTTCACACGCACTTATCTCTCAGATCTGAGCATGTGGAGAGACGTTCGTTCATCCAGCACAAAGGGAACGGGTTGCAGGAGAAACCCTTACTCTGGTTTCTCAGTCTGTTTCCTAGTGCCGGTTTGAAGTGCCTGCCGTTTTCACTGTAAAACCGAGTTGGAGCTTGGACCTCCCCATATATATGTATGGAGTGGAGTTGGCAACTGAAAAGAAACTTTGTGTTCCCTTCAAGCTAGTGAAGGACGGCTTTCACACACACTTATCTCTCAGAACTGAGCATGTGGAGAGACGTTCGTTCATCCAGCACAAAGGGAACGGGTTGCAGGAGAACCCTTACTCTGGTTTCTCAGTCTGATTCCTAGTGCCGGTTTGAAGTGCCTGCCGTTTTCACTGTAAAACCGAGTTGGAGCTTGGACCTCCCCATATATATGTATGGAGTGGAGTTGGCAACTGAAAAGAAACTTTGTGTTCCCTTCAAGCTAGGTGAAGGACGGCTTTCACACACACTTATCTCTCAGAACTGAGCATGTGGAGAGACGTTCGTTCATCCAGCATAAAGTGGACGGGTTGCAGGAGAAACCCTTACTCTGGTTTCTCAGTCTGTTTCCTAGTGCCGGTTTGAAGTGCCTGCCAATTTCACTGTGAAACCGAGTTGGAGCTTGTACCTCCCCATATATATGTATGGAGTGTAGTTGGCAACTGAAAAGAAACTTTGTGTTCCCTTCAAGCTAGGTGAAGGACGGCTTTCACACACACTTATCTCTCAGAACTGAGCATGTGGAGAGACGTTCGTTCATCCAGCACAAAGGGAACGGGTTGCAGGAGAAACCCTTACTCTGGATTCTCAGTCTGTTTCCTAGTGCCGGTTTGAAGTGCCTGCCGTTTTCACTGTAAAACCGAGTTGGAGCTTGGACCTCCCCATATATATGTATGGATTGGAGTTGGCAACTGAAAAGAAACTTTGTGTTCCCTTCAAGCTAGGTGAAGGACGGCTTTCACACACACTTATCTCTCAGAACTCAGCATGTGGAGAGACGTTCGTTCATCCAGCACAAAGGGAACGGGTTGCAGGAGAAACCCTTACTCTGGTTTCTCAGTCTGTTTCCTAGTGCCGGTTTGAAGTGCCTGCCGTTTTCACTGTAAAACCGAGTTGGAGCTTGGACCTCCACATATATATGTATGGAGTGGAGTTGGCAACTGAAAAGAAACTTTGTGTTCCCTTCAAGCTATTTGAAGGATGGCTTTCACACGCACTTATCTCTCAGAACTGAGCATGTGGAGAGACGTTCGTTCATCCAGCACAAAGGGAACGGGTTGCAGGAGAAACCCTTACTCTGGTTTCTCAGTCTGTTTCCTAGTGCCGGTTTGAAGTGCCCGCCTTTTTCACTGTAAAACCGAGTTGGAGCTTGAACCTCCCCTTATATATGTATCGAGTGGAGTTTGCAACTGAAAAGAAACTTTGTGTTCCCTTCAAGCTAGGTGAAGGACGGCTTTCACACACACTTATCTCTCAGAACTGAGCATGTGGAGAGACGTTCGTTCATCCAGCACAAAGGGAACGGGTTGCAGGAGAACCCTTACTCTGGTTTCTCAGTCTGTTTCCTAGGGCCGGTTTGAAGTGCCTGCCGTTTTCACTGTAAAACCGAGTTGCAGCTTGTACCTCCCATATATATGTATGGAGTGGATTTGGCAACTGAAAAGAAACTTTGTGTTCCCTTCAAGCTAGTTGAAGGATGGCGTTCACACGCACTTATCTCTCAGAACTGAGCATGTGGAGAGACGTTCGTTCATCCAGCACAAAGGGAACGGGTTGCAGGAGAAACCCTTACTCTGGTTTCTTAGTCTGTTTCCTAGGGCCGGTTTGAAGTGCCCGCCGTTTTCACTGTAAAACCGAGTTGGAGCTTGTACCTCCCCTTATATATGTATCGAGTGGAGTTTGCAACTGATAAGAAACTTTGTGTTCCCTTCAAGCTAGGTGAAGGACGGCTTTCACACACACTTATCTCTCAGAAGTGAGCATGTGGAGAGACGTTCATTCATTCAGCACAAATGGAACGGGTTGCAGGAGAAACCCTTACTCTGGTTTCTCAGTCTGTTTCCTAGTGCCGGTTTGAAGTGCCTGCCTTTTTCACTGTAAAACTGAGTTGGAGCTTGTACATCCCCATATATATGTATGGAGTGGAGTTGGCAACTGAAAAGAAACTTTGTGTTTCCTTCAAGCTAGGTGAAGGACGGCTTTCACACACACTTATCTCTCAGAACTGAGCATGTGGAGAGACGTTCGTTCATCCAGCACAAAGGGAAAGGGTTGCAGGAGAAACCCTTACTCTGGTTTCTCAGTCTGTTTCCTAGCGCCGGTTTGAAGTGCCTGCCTTTTTCACTGTAAAACCGAGTTGGAGCTTGGACCTCCCCATATATATGTATGGAGTGGAGTTGGCAACTGAAAAGAAACTTTGTGTTCCCTTCAAGCTAGGTGAAGGACGGCTTTCACACACACTTATCTGTCAGAACTGAGCATGTGGAGAGACGTTCGTTCATCCAGCACAAAGGGAACGGTTTGCAGGAGAAACCCTTACTCTGGTTTCTCAGTCTGTTTCCTAGTGCCGGTTTGAAGTGCCTGCCGTTTTCACTGTAAAACTGAGTTGGAGCTTGTACATCCCCATATATATGTATGGATTGGAGTTGGCAACTGAAAAGAAACTTTGTGTTCCCTTCAAGATAGGTGAAGGACGGCTTTCACACACACTTATCTCTCAGAACTGAGCATGTGGAGAGACGTTCTTTCATCCAGCACAAAGGGAACGGGTTGCAGGAGAAACCCTTACTCTGGTTTCTCAGTCTGTTTCCTAGTGCCGGTTTGAAGTGCCTGCCGTTTTCACTGTAAAACCGAGTTGGAGCTTGTTCCGCACCATATATATGTATGGAGTGGGGTTTGCAACTGAAAAGAAACTTTGTGTTCCCTTCAAGCTAGGTGAAGGACGGCTTTCACACACACTTATCTCTCAGAACTGAGCATGTGGAGAGACGTTCGTTCATCCAGCACAAAGGGAACGGGTTGCAGGAGAAACCCTTACTCTGGTTTCTCAGTCTGTTTCCTAGTGCCGGTTTGAAGTGCCTGCCGTTTTCACTGTAAAACCGAGTTGGAGCTTGTTCCTCCCCATATATATGTATGGAGTGGAGTTTGCAACTGAAAAGAAACTTTGTGTTCCCTTCAAGCTAGGTGAAGGTTGGCTTTCACACTCAATTATCTCTCAGAACTGAGCATGTGGAGAGACGTTCGTTCATCCAGCACAAAGGGAACGGGTTGCGGGAGAAACCCTTACTCTGGTTTCTCAGTCTGTTTCCTAGTGCCGGTTTGAAGTGCCTGCCGTTTTCACTGTAAAACCGAGTTGGAGCTTGTACCTCCCCATATATATGTATGGAGTGGAGTTGGCAACTGAAAAGAAATTTGTGTTCCCTTCAAGCTAGGTGAAGGACGGCTTTCACACACACTTATCTCTCAGAACTGAGCATGTGGAGAGACGTTCGTTCATCCAGCACAAAGGGAACGGGTTGCAGGAGAAACCCTTACTCTGGTTTCTCAGTCTGTTTCCTAGTGCCGGTTTGAAGTGCCTGCCGTTTTCACTGTAAAACCGAGTTGGAGCTTGGACCTCCCCATATATATGTATGGAGTGGAGTTGGCAACTGAAAAGAAACTTTGTGTTCCCTTCAAGCTAGGTGAAGGACGGCTTTCACACACACTTATCTCTCAGAACTGAGCATGTTGAGAGACGTTCGTTCATCCAGCACAAAGGGAACGGGTTGCAGGAGAAACCCTTACTCTGGTTTCTCAGTCTGTTTCCTAGTGCCGGTTTGAAGTGCCTGCCGTTTTCACTGTGAAACCGAGTTGGAGCTTGTACCTCCCCATATATATGTATGGAGTGTAGTTGGCAACTGAAAAGAAACTTTGTGTTCCCTTCAAGCTAGTTGAAGGACGGCTTTCACACACACTTATCTCTCAGAACTGAGCATGTGGAGAGACGTTCGTTCATCCAGCACAAAGGGAACGGGTTGCAGGAGAAACCCTTACTCTGGATTCTCAGTCTGTTTCCTAGTGCCGGTTTGAAGTGCCTGCCGTTTTCACTGTAAAACCGAGTTGGAGCTTGGACCTCCCCATATATATGTATGGAGTGGAGTTGGCAACTGAAAAGAAACTTTGTGTTCCCTTCAAGCTAGGTGAAGGACGGCTTTCACACACACTTATCTGTCAGAACTGAGCATGTGGAGAGACGTTCGTTCATCCAGCACAAAGGGAACGGTTTGCAGGAGAAACCCTTACTCTGGTTTCTCAGTCTGTTTCCTAGTGCCGGTTTGAAGTGCCTGCCGTTTTCACTGTAAAACTGAGTTGGAGCTTGTACATCCCCATATATATGTATGGATTGGAGTTGGCAACTGAAAAGAAACTTTGTGTTCCCTTCAAGATAGGTGAAGGACGGCTTTCACACACACTTATCTCTCAGAACTGAGCATGTGGAGAGACGTTCTTTCATCCAGCACAAAGGGAACGGGTTGCAGGAGAAACCCTTACTCTGGTTTCTCAGTCTGTTTCCTAGTGCCGGTTTGAAGTGCCTGCCGTTTTCACTGTAAAACCGAGTTGGAGCTTGTTCCGCACCATATATATGTATGGAGTGGGGTTTGCAACTGAAAAGAAACTTTGTGTTCCCTTCAAGCTAGGTGAAGGACGGCTTTCACACACACTTATCTCTCAGAACTGAGCATGTGGAGAGACGTTCGTTCATCCAGCACAAAGGGAACGGGTTGCAGGAGAAACCCTTACTCTGGTTTCTCAGTCTGTTTCCTAGTGCCGGTTTGAAGTGCCTGCCGTTTTCACTGTAAAACCGAGTTGGAGCTTGTTCCTCCCCATATATATGTATGGAGTGGAGTTTGCAACTGAAAAGAAACTTTGTGTTCCCTTAAAGCTAGGTGAAGGTTGGCTTTCACACTCAATTATCTCTCAGAACTGAGCATGTGGAGAGACGTTCGTTCATCCAGCACAAAGGGAACGGGTTGCAGGAGAAACCCTTACTCTGGTTTCTCAGTCTGTTTCCTAGTGCCGGTTTGAAGTGCCTGCCGTTTTCACTGTAAAACCGAGTTGGAGCTTGTACCTCCCCATATATATGTATGGAGTGGAGTTGGCAACTGAAAAGAAATTTGTGTTCCCTTCAAGCTAGGTGAAGGACAGCTTTCACATACACTTATCTCTCAGAACTGAGCATGTGGAGAGACGTTCGTTCATCCAGCACAAAGGGAACGGGTTGCAGGAGAAACCCTTACTCTGGATTCTCAGTCTGTTTCCTAGTGCCGGTTTGAAGTGCCTGCCGTTTTCACTGTAAAACCGAGTTGGAGCTTGGACCTCCCCATATATATGTATGGAGTGGAGTTGGCAACTGAAAAGAAACTTTGTGTTCCCTTCAAGCTAGTTGAAGGATGGCGTTCACACGCACTTATCTCTCAGAACTGAGCATGTGGAGAGACGTTCGTTCATCCAGCACAAAGGGAACGGGTTGCAGGAGAAACCCTTACTCTGGTTTCTTAGTCTGTTTCCTAGGGCCGGTTTGAAGTGCCCGCCGTTTTCACTGTAAAACCGAGTTGGAGCTTGTACCTCCCCTTATATATGTATCGAGTGGAGTTTGCAACTGAAAAGAAACTTTGTGTTCCCTTCAAGCTAGGTGAAGGACGGCTTTCACACACACTTATCTCTCAGAAGTGAGCATGTGGAGAGACGTTCGTTCATTCAGCACAAAGGGAACGGGTTGCAGGAGAAACCCTTACTCTGGTTTCTCAGTCTGTTTCCTAGTGCCGGTTTGAAGTGCCTGCCGTTTTCACTGTGAAACCGAGTTGGAGCTTGTACCTCCCCATATATATGTATGGAGTGTAGTTGGCAACTGAAAAGAAACTTTGTGTTCCCTTCAAGCTAGTTGAAGGACGGCTTTCACACACACTTATCTCTCAGAACTGAGCATGTGGAGAGACGTTCGTTCATCCAGCACAAAGGGAACGGGTTGCAGGAGAAACCCTTACTCTGGATTCTCAGTCTGTTTCCTAGTGCCGGTTTGAAGTGCCTGCCGTTTTCACTGTAAAACCGAGTTGGAGCTTGGACCTCCCCATATATATGTATGGAGTGGAGTTGGCAACTGAAAAGAAACTTTGTGTTCCCTTCAAGCTAGGTGAAGGACGGCTTTCACACACACTTATCTGTCAGAACTGAGCATGTGGAGAGACGTTCGTTCATCCAGCACAAAGGGAACGGTTTGCAGGAGAAACCCTTACTCTGGTTTCTCAGTCTGTTTCCTAGTGCCGGTTTGAAGTGCCTGCCGTTTTCACTGTAAAACTGAGTTGGAGCTTGTACATCCCCATATATATGTATGGATTGGAGTTGGCAACTGAAAAGAAACTTTGTGTTCCCTTCAAGATAGGTGAAGGACGGCTTTCACACACACTTATCTCTCAGAACTGAGCATGTGGAGAGACGTTCTTTCATCCAGCACAAAGGGAACGGGTTGCAGGAGAAACCCTTACTCTGGTTTCTCAGTCTGTTTCCTAGTGCCGGTTTGAAGTGCCTGCCGTTTTCACTGTAAAACCGAGTTGGAGCTTGTTCCGCACCATATATATGTATGGAGTGGGGTTTGCAACTGAAAAGAAACTTTGTGTTCCCTTCAAGCTAGGTGAAGGACGGCTTTCACACACACTTATCTCTCAGAACTGAGCATGTGGAGAGACGTTCGTTCATCCAGCACAAAGGGAACGGGTTGCAGGAGAAACCCTTACTCTGGTTTCTCAGTCTGTTTCCTAGTGCCGGTTTGAAGTGCCTGCCGTTTTCACTGTAAAACCGAGTTGGAGCTTGTTCCTCCCCATATATATGTATGGAGTGGAGTTTGCAACTGAAAAGAAACTTTGTGTTCCCTTAAAGCTAGGTGAAGGTTGGCTTTCACACTCAATTATCTCTCAGAACTGAGCATGTGGAGAGACGTTCGTTCATCCAGCACAAAGGGAACGGGTTGCAGGAGAAACCCTTACTCTGGTTTCTCAGTCTGTTTCCTAGTGCCGGTTTGAAGTGCCTGCCGTTTTCACTGTAAAACCGAGTTGGAGCTTGTACCTCCCCATATATATGTATGGAGTGGAGTTGGCAACTGAAAAGAAACTTTCTGTTCCCTTCAAGCTAGGTGAAGGACGGCTTTCACACACACTTATCTCTCAGAACTGAGCATGTGGAGAGACGTTCGTTCATCCAGCACAAAGGGAACGGGTTGCAGGAGAACCCTTACTCTGGTTTCTCAGTCTGTTTCCTAGGGCCGGTTTGAAGTGCCTGCCGTTTTCACTGTAAAACCGAGTTGCAGCTTGTACCTCCCCATATATATGTATGGAGTGGAGTTGGCAACTGAAAAGAAACTTTGTGTTCCCTTCAAGTTTGTTGAAGGATGGCGTTCACACGCACTTATTTCTCAGAACTGAGCATGTGGAGAGACGTTCGTTCATCCAGCACAAAGGGAACGGGTTGCAGGAGAAACCCTTACTCTGGTTTCTTAGTCTGTTTCCTAGTGCCGGTTTGAAGTGCCTGCCGTTTTCACTTAAAACCGAGTTGGAGCTTGTACCTCCCCTTATATATGTATCGAGTGGAGTTTGCAACTGAAAAGAAACTTTGTGTTCCCTTCAAGCTAGGTGAAGGACGGCTTTCACACACACTTATCTCTCAGAACTGAGCATGTGGAGAGACGTTCGTTCATCCAGCACAAAGGGAAAGGGTTGCAGGAGAAACCCTTACTCTGGTTTCTCAGTCTGTTTCCTAGTGCCGGTTTGAAGTGCCTGCCGTTTTCACTGTAAAACCGAGTTGGAGCTTGGACCTACCCATATATATGTATGGAGTGGAGTTGGCAACTGAAAAGAAACTTTGTGTTCCCTTCAAGCTAGGTGAAGGACGGCTTTCACACACACTTATCTCTCAGAACTGAGCATGTGGAGAGACGTTCGTTCATCCAGCACAAAGGGAACGGGTTGCAGGAGAACCCATACTCTGGTTTCTCAGTCTGTTTCCTAGTGCCGGTTTGAAGTGCCTGCCGTTTTCACTGTAAAACCGAGTTGGAGCTTGGACCTCCCCATACATATGTATGGAGTGGAGTTGGCAACTGTAAAGAAACTTTGTGTTCCCTTCAAGCTAGGTGAAGGTTGGCTTTCACACTCAATTATCTCTAAGAACTGAGCATGTGGAGAGACGTTCGTTCATCCAGCACAAAGGGAACGGGTTGCAGGAGAAACCCTTACTCTGGTTTCTCAGTCTGTTTCCTAGTGCCGGTTTGAAGTGCCTGCCGTTTTCACTGTAAAACCGAGTTGGAGCTTGGACCTCCCCATATATATGTATGGAGTGGGGTTGGCAACTGAAAAGAAACTTTGTGTTCCCTTTAAGCTATGTGAAGGATGGCTTTCACACACACTTATCTCTCAGAACTGAGCATGTGGAGAGACGTTCGTTCATCCAGCACAAGGGGAACGGGTTGCAGGAGAAACCCTTACTCTGGTTTCTCAGTCTGTTTCCTAGTGCCGGTTTGAAGTGCCTGCCGTTTTCACTGTAAAACCGAGTTGGAGCTTGGACCTCCCCATATATATGTATGGAGTGGAGTTGGCAACTGAAAAGAAACTTTGTGTTCCCTTCAAGCTAGGTGAAGGACGGCTTTCACACACACTTATCTCTCCGAACTAAGCATGTGGAGAGACGTTCGTTCATCCAGCACAAAGGGAACGGGTTGCAGGAGAAACCCTTACTCTGGTTTCTCAGTCTGTTTCCTAGTGCCGGTTTGAAGTGCCTGCCGTTTTCACAGTAAAACCGAGTTGGAGCTTGTACCTCCCCATATATATGTATGGAGTGGAGTTTGCAACTGTAAAGAAACTTTGTGTTCCCTTCAAGCTAGTTGACTAAAGGCTTTCACACACACTTATCTCTCAGAACTGAGCATGTGGAGAGACGTTCGTTCATCCAGCACAAAGGGAACGGGTTGCAGGAGAAACCCTTACTCTGGTTTCTCAGTCTGTTTCCTAGTGCCGGTTTGAAGTGCCTGCCGTTTTCACTGTAAAACTGAGTTGGAGCTTGTACATCCCCATATATATGTATGGAGTGGAGTTGGCAACTGAAAAGAAACTTTGTGTTCCCTTCAAGCTAGGTGAAGTACGGCTTTCACACACACTTATCTCTCAGAACTGAGCATGTGGAGAGACGTTCGTTCATCCAGCAGAAAGGGAACGGGTTGCAGGAGAACCCTTACTCTGGTTTCTCAGTCTGTTTCCTAGTGCCGGTTTGAAGTGCCTGCCGTTTTCACTGTAAAACCGAGTTGCAGCTTGTACCTCCCCATATATATGTATGGAGTGGAGTTGGCAACTGAAAAGAAACTTTGTGTTCCCTTCAAGTTTGTTGAAGGATGGCGTTCACACGCACTTATCTCTCAGAACTGAGCATGTGGAGAGACGTTCGTTCATCCAGCACAAAGGGAACGGGTTGCAGGAGAAACCCTTACTCTGGTTTCTTAGTCTGTTTCCTAGGGCCGGTTTGAAGTGCCTGCCGTTTTCACTGTAAAACCGAGTTGGAGCTTGTACCTCCCCTTATATATGTATCGAGTGGAGTTTGCAACTGAAAAGAAACTTTGTGTTCCCTTCAAGCTAGGTGAAGGACGGCTTTCACACACACTTATCTCTCAGAACTGAGCATGTGGAGAGACGTTCGTTCATCCCGCACAAAGGGAACGGGTTGCAGGAGAAACCCTTACTCTGGTTTCTCAGTCTATTTCCTAGTGCCGGTTTGAAGTGCCTGCCGTTTTCACTGTAAAACCGAGTTGGAGCTTGTTCCTCCCCATATATATGTATGGAGTGGAGTTTGCAACTGAAAAGAAACTTTGTGTTCCCTTCAAGCTAGGTGAAGGTTGGCTTTCACACTCAATTATCTCTCAGAACTGAGCATGTGGAGAGACGTTCGTTCATCCAGCACAAAGGGAACGGGTTGCAGGAGAAACCCTTACTCTGGTTTCTCAGTCTGTTTCCTAGTGCCGGTTTGAAGTGCCTGCCGTTTTCACTGTAAAACCGAGTTGGAGCTTGGACCTCCCCATATATATGTATGGAGTGTAGTTGGCAACTGAAAAGAAACTTTCTGTTCCCTTCAAGCTAGGTGAAGGACGGCTTTCACACACACTTATCTCTCAGAACTGAGCATGTGGAGAGACGTTCGTTCATCCAGCACAAAGGGAAAGGGTTGCAGGAGAAACCCTTACTCTGGTTTCTCAGTCTGTTTCCTAGTGCCGGTTTGAAGTGCCTGCCGTTTTCACTGTAAAACCGAGTTGGAGCTTGGACCTCCCCATATATATGTATGGAGTGGAGTTGGCAACTGAAAAGAAACTTTGTGTTCCCTTCAAGCTAGGTGAAGGACGGCTTTCACACACACTTATCTCTCAGAACTGAGCATGTGGAGAGACGTTCGTTCATCCAGCACAAAGGGAACGGGTTGCAGGAGAACCCTTACTCTGGTTTCTCAGTCTGTTTCTAGTGCCGGTTTGAAGTGCCTGCCGTTTTCACTGTAAAACCGAGTTGGAGCTTGGACCTCCCCATATATATGTATGGAGTGGAGTTGGCAAATGAAAAGAAACTTTGTGTTCCCTTCAAGCTAGGTGAAGGACGGCTTTCACACACACTTATCTCTCAGAACTGAGCATGTGGAGAGACGTTCGTTCATCCAGCACAAAGGGAACGGGTTGCAGGAGAAACCCTTACTCTGGTTTCTCAGTCTGTTTCCTAGTGCCGGTTTGAAGTGCCTGCCGATTTCACTGTGAAACCGAGTTGGAGCTTGTACCTCCCCATATATATGTATGGAGTGTAGTTGGCAACTGAAAAGAAACTTTGTGTTCCCTTCAAGCTAGGTGAAGGACGGCTTTCACACACACTTATCTCTCAGAACTGAGCATGTGGAGAGACGTTCGTTCATCCAGCACAAAGGGAACGGGTTGCAGGAGAAACCCTTACTCTGGATTCTCAGTCTGTTTCCTAGTGCCGGTTTGAAGTGCCTGCCTTTTTCACTGTAAAACCGAGTTGGAGCTTGGACCTCCCCATATATATGTATGGATTGGAGTTGGCAACTGAAAAGAAACTTTGTGTTCCCTTCAAGCTAGGTGAAGGACGGCTTTCACACACACTTATCTCTCAGAACTCAGCATGTGGAGAGACGTTCGTTCATCCAGCACAAAGGGAACGGGTTGCAGGAGAAACCCTTACTCTGGTTTCTCAGTCTGTTTCCTAGTGCCGGTTTGAAGTGCCTGCCGTTTTCACTGTAAAACCGAGTTGGAGCTTGGACCTCCACATATATATGTATGGAGTGGAGTTGGCAACTGAAAAGAAACTTTGTGTTCCCTTCAAGCTATTTGAAGGATGGCTTTCACACGCACTTATCTCTCAGATCTGAGCATGTGGAGAGACGTTCGTTCATCCAGCACAAAGGGAACGGGTTGCAGGAGAAACCCTTACTCTGGTTTCTCAGTCTGTTTCCTAGTGCCGGTTTGAAGTGCCTGCCGTTTTCACTGTAAAACCGAGTTGGAGCTTGGACCTCCCCATATATATGTATGGAGTGTAGTTGGCAACTGAAAAGAAACTTTGTGTTCCCTTCAAGCTAGTGAAGGACGGCTTTCACACACACTTATCTCTCAGAACTGAGCATGTGGAGAGACGTTCGTTCATCCAGCACAAAGGGAACGGGTTGCAGGAGAACCCTTACTCTGGTTTCTCAGTCTGATTCCTAGTGCCGGTTTGAAGTGCCTGCCGTTTTCACTGTAAAACCGAGTTGGAGCTTGGACCTCCCCATATATATGTATGGAGTGGAGTTGGCAACTGAAAAGAAACTTTGTGTTCCCTTCAAGCTAGGTGAAGGACGGCTTTCACACACACTTATCTCTCAGAACTGAGCATGTGGAGAGACGTTCGTTCATCCAGCATAAAGTGGACGGGTTGCAGGAGAAACCCTTACTCTGGTTTCTCAGTCTGTTTCCTAGTGCCGGTTTGAAGTGCCTGCCGATTTCACTGTGAAACCGAGTTGGAGCTTGTACCTCCCCATATATATGTATGGAGTGTAGTTGGCAACTGAAAAGAAACTTTGTGTTCCCTTCAAGCTAGGTGAAGGACGGCTTTCACACACACTTATCTCTCAGAACTGAGCATGTGGAGAGACGTTCGTTCATCCAGCACAAAGGGAACGGGTTGCAGGAGAAACCCTTACTCTGGATTCTCAGTCTGTTTCCTAGTGCCGGTTTGAAGTGCCTGCCGTTTTCACTGTAAAACCGAGTTGGAGCTTGGACCTCCCCATATATATGTATGGATTGGAGTTGGCAACTGAAAAGAAACTTTGTGTTCCCTTCAAGCTAGGTGAAGGACGGCTTTCACACACACTTATCTCTCAGAACTCAGCATGTGGAGAGACGTTCGTTCATCCAGCACAAAGGGAACGGGTTGCAGGAGAAACCCTTACTCTGGTTTCTCAGTCTGTTTCCTAGTGCCGGTTTGAAGTGCCTGCCGTTTTCACTGTAAAACCGAGTTGGAGCTTGGACCTCCACATATATATGTATGGAGTGGAGTTGGCAACTGAAAAGAAACTTTGTGTTCCCTTCAAGCTATTTGAAGGATGGCTTTCACACGCACTTATCTCTCAGATCTGAGCATGTGGAGAGACGTTCGTTCATCCAGCACAAAGGGAACGGGTTGCAGGAGAAACCCTTACTCTGGTTTCTCAGTCTGTTTCCTAGTGCCGGTTTGAAGTGCCTGCCGTTTTCACTGTAAAACCGAGTTGGAGCTTGGACCTCCCCATATATATGTATGGAGTGGAGTTGGCAACTGAAAAGAAACTTTGTGTTCCCTTCAAGCTAGTGAAGGACGGCTTTCACACACACTTATCTCTCAGAACTGAGCATGTGGAGAGACGTTCGTTCATCCAGCACAAAGGGAACGGGTTGCAGGAGAACCCTTACTCTGGTTTCTCAGTCTGATTCCTAGTGCCGGTTTGAAGTGCCTGCCGTTTTCACTGTAAAACCGAGTTGGAGCTTGGACCTCCCCATATATATGTATGGAGTGGAGTTGGCAACTGAAAAGAAACTTTGTGTTCCCTTCAAGCTAGGTGAAGGACGGCTTTCACACACACTTATCTCTCAGAACTGAGCATGTGGAGAGACGTTCGTTCATCCAGCATAAAGTGGACGGGTTGCAGGAGAAACCCTTACTCTGGTTTCTCAGTCTGTTTCCTAGTGCCGGTTTGAAGTGCCTGCCAATTTCACTGTGAAACCGAGTTGGAGCTTGTACCTCCCCATATATATGTATGGAGTGTAGTTGGCAACTGAAAAGAAACTTTGTGTTCCCTTCAAGCTAGGTGAAGGACGGCTTTCACACACACTTATCTCTCAGAACTGAGCATGTGGAGAGACGTTCGTTCATCCAGCACAAAGGGAACGGGTTGCAGGAGAAACCCTTACTCTGGATTCTCAGTCTGTTTCCTAGTGCCGGTTTGAAGTGCCTGCCGTTTTCACTGTAAAACCGAGTTGGAGCTTGGACCTCCCCATATATATGTATGGATTGGAGTTGGCAACTGAAAAGAAACTTTGTGTTCCCTTCAAGCTAGGTGAAGGACGGCTTTCACACACACTTATCTCTCAGAACTCAGCATGTGGAGAGACGTTCGTTCATCCAGCACAAAGGGAACGGGTTGCAGGAGAAACCCTTACTCTGGTTTCTCAGTCTGTTTCCTAGTGCCGGTTTGAAGTGCCTGCCGTTTTCACTGTAAAACCGAGTTGGAGCTTGGACCTCCACATATATATGTATGGAGTGGAGTTGGCAACTGAAAAGAAACTTTGTGTTCCCTTCAAGCTATTTGAAGGATGGCTTTCACACGCACTTATCTCTCAGAACTGAGCATGTGGAGAGACGTTCGTTCATCCAGCACAAAGGGAACGGGTTGCAGGAGAAACCCTTACTCTGGTTTCTCAGTCTGTTTCCTAGTGCCGGTTTGAAGTGCCCGCCTTTTTCACTGTAAAACCGAGTTGGAGCTTGAACCTCCCCTTATATATGTATCGAGTGGAGTTTGCAACTGAAAAGAAACTTTGTGTTCCCTTCAAGCTAGGTGAAGGACGGCTTTCACACACACTTATCTCTCAGAACTGAGCATGTGGAGAGACGTTCGTTCATCCAGCACAAAGGGAACGGGTTGCAGGAGAACCCTTACTCTGGTTTCTCAGTCTGTTTCCTAGGGCCGGTTTGAAGTGCCTGCCGTTTTCACTGTAAAACCGAGTTGCAGCTTGTACCTCCCATATATATGTATGGAGTGGATTTGGCAACTGAAAAGAAACTTTGTGTTCCCTTCAAGCTAGTTGAAGGATGGCGTTCACACGCACTTATCTCTCAGAACTGAGCATGTGGAGAGACGTTCGTTCATCCAGCACAAAGGGAACGGGTTGCAGGAGAAACCCTTACTCTGGTTTCTTAGTCTGTTTCCTAGGGCCGGTTTGAAGTGCCCGCCGTTTTCACTGTAAAACCGAGTTGGAGCTTGTACCTCCCCTTATATATGTATCGAGTGGAGTTTGCAACTGATAAGAAACTTTGTGTTCCCTTCAAGCTAGGTGAAGGACGGCTTTCACACACACTTATCTCTCAGAAGTGAGCATGTGGAGAGACGTTCATTCATTCAGCACAAATGGAACGGGTTGCAGGAGAAACCCTTACTCTGGTTTCTCAGTCTGTTTCCTAGTGCCGGTTTGAAGTGCCTGCCTTTTTCACTGTAAAACTGAGTTGGAGCTTGTACATCCCCATATATATGTATGGAGTGGAGTTGGCAACTGAAAAGAAACTTTGTGTTTCCTTCAAGCTAGGTGAAGGACGGCTTTCACACACACTTATCTCTCAGAACTGAGCATGTGGAGAGACGTTCGTTCATCCAGCACAAAGGGAAAGGGTTGCAGGAGAAACCCTTACTCTGGTTTCTCAGTCTGTTTCCTAGCGCCGGTTTGAAGTGCCTGCCTTTTTCACTGTAAAACCGAGTTGGAGCTTGGACCTCCCCATATATATGTATGGAGTGGAGTTGGCAACTGAAAAGAAACTTTGTGTTCCCTTCAAGCTAGGTGAAGGACGGCTTTCACACACACTTATCTGTCAGAACTGAGCATGTGGAGAGACGTTCGTTCATCCAGCACAAAGGGAACGGTTTGCAGGAGAAACCCTTACTCTGGTTTCTCAGTCTGTTTCCTAGTGCCGGTTTGAAGTGCCTGCCGTTTTCACTGTAAAACTGAGTTGGAGCTTGTACATCCCCATATATATGTATGGATTGGAGTTGGCAACTGAAAAGAAACTTTGTGTTCCCTTCAAGATAGGTGAAGGACGGCTTTCACACACACTTATCTCTCAGAACTGAGCATGTGGAGAGACGTTCTTTCATCCAGCACAAAGGGAACGGGTTGCAGGAGAAACCCTTACTCTGGTTTCTCAGTCTGTTTCCTAGTGCCGGTTTGAAGTGCCTGCCGTTTTCACTGTAAAACCGAGTTGGAGCTTGTTCCGCACCATATATATGTATGGAGTGGGGTTTGCAACTGAAAAGAAACTTTGTGTTCCCTTCAAGCTAGGTGAAGGACGGCTTTCACACACACTTATCTCTCAGAACTGAGCATGTGGAGAGACGTTCGTTCATCCAGCACAAAGGGAACGGGTTGCAGGAGAAACCCTTACTCTGGTTTCTCAGTCTGTTTCCTAGTGCCGGTTTGAAGTGCCTGCCGTTTTCACTGTAAAACCGAGTTGGAGCTTGTTCCTCCCCATATATATGTATGGAGTGGAGTTTGCAACTGAAAAGAAACTTTGTGTTCCCTTCAAGCTAGGTGAAGGTTGGCTTTCACACTCAATTATCTCTCAGAACTGAGCATGTGGAGAGACGTTCGTTCATCCAGCACAAAGGGAACGGGTTGCGGGAGAAACCCTTACTCTGGTTTCTCAGTCTGTTTCCTAGTGCCGGTTTGAAGTGCCTGCCGTTTTCACTGTAAAACCGAGTTGGAGCTTGTACCTCCCCATATATATGTATGGAGTGGAGTTGGCAACTGAAAAGAAATTTGTGTTCCCTTCAAGCTAGGTGAAGGACGGCTTTCACACACACTTATCTCTCAGAACTGAGCATGTGGAGAGACGTTCGTTCATCCAGCACAAAGGGAACGGGTTGCAGGAGAAACCCTTACTCTGGTTTCTCAGTCTGTTTCCTAGTGCCGGTTTGAAGTGCCTGCCGTTTTCACTGTAAAACCGAGTTGGAGCTTGGACCTCCCCATATATATGTATGGAGTGGAGTTGGCAACTGAAAAGAAACTTTGTGTTCCCTTCAAGCTAGGTGAAGGACGGCTTTCACACACACTTATCTCTCAGAACTGAGCATGTTGAGAGACGTTCGTTCATCCAGCACAAAGGGAACGGGTTGCAGGAGAAACCCTTACTCTGGTTTCTCAGTCTGTTTCCTAGTGCCGGTTTGAAGTGCCTGCCGTTTTCACTGTGAAACCGAGTTGGAGCTTGTACCTCCCCATATATATGTATGGAGTGTAGTTGGCAACTGAAAAGAAACTTTGTGTTCCCTTCAAGCTAGTTGAAGGACGGCTTTCACACACACTTATCTCTCAGAACTGAGCATGTGGAGAGACGTTCGTTCATCCAGCACAAAGGGAACGGGTTGCAGGAGAAACCCTTACTCTGGATTCTCAGTCTGTTTCCTAGTGCCGGTTTGAAGTGCCTGCCGTTTTCACTGTAAAACCGAGTTGGAGCTTGGACCTCCCCATATATATGTATGGAGTGGAGTTGGCAACTGAAAAGAAACTTTGTGTTCCCTTCAAGCTAGGTGAAGGACGGCTTTCACACACACTTATCTGTCAGAACTGAGCATGTGGAGAGACGTTCGTTCATCCAGCACAAAGGGAACGGTTTGCAGGAGAAACCCTTACTCTGGTTTCTCAGTCTGTTTCCTAGTGCCGGTTTGAAGTGCCTGCCGTTTTCACTGTAAAACTGAGTTGGAGCTTGTACATCCCCATATATATGTATGGATTGGAGTTGGCAACTGAAAAGAAACTTTGTGTTCCCTTCAAGATAGGTGAAGGACGGCTTTCACACACACTTATCTCTCAGAACTGAGCATGTGGAGAGACGTTCTTTCATCCAGCACAAAGGGAACGGGTTGCAGGAGAAACCCTTACTCTGGTTTCTCAGTCTGTTTCCTAGTGCCGGTTTGAAGTGCCTGCCGTTTTCACTGTAAAACCGAGTTGGAGCTTGTTCCGCACCATATATATGTATGGAGTGGGGTTTGCAACTGAAAAGAAACTTTGTGTTCCCTTCAAGCTAGGTGAAGGACGGCTTTCACACACACTTATCTCTCAGAACTGAGCATGTGGAGAGACGTTCGTTCATCCAGCACAAAGGGAACGGGTTGCAGGAGAAACCCTTACTCTGGTTTCTCAGTCTGTTTCCTAGTGCCGGTTTGAAGTGCCTGCCGTTTTCACTGTAAAACCGAGTTGGAGCTTGTTCCTCCCCATATATATGTATGGAGTGGAGTTTGCAACTGAAAAGAAACTTTGTGTTCCCTTAAAGCTAGGTGAAGGTTGGCTTTCACACTCAATTATCTCTCAGAACTGAGCATGTGGAGAGACGTTCGTTCATCCAGCACAAAGGGAACGGGTTGCAGGAGAAACCCTTACTCTGGTTTCTCAGTCTGTTTCCTAGTGCCGGTTTGAAGTGCCTGCCGTTTTCACTGTAAAACCGAGTTGGAGCTTGTACCTCCCCATATATATGTATGGAGTGGAGTTGGCAACTGAAAAGAAATTTGTGTTCCCTTCAAGCTAGGTGAAGGACAGCTTTCACATACACTTATCTCTCAGAACTGAGCATGTGGAGAGACGTTCGTTCATCCAGCACAAAGGGAACGGGTTGCAGGAGAAACCCTTACTCTGGATTCTCAGTCTGTTTCCTAGTGCCGGTTTGAAGTGCCTGCCGTTTTCACTGTAAAACCGAGTTGGAGCTTGGACCTCCCCATATATATGTATGGAGTGGAGTTGGCAACTGAAAAGAAACTTTGTGTTCCCTTCAAGCTAGTTGAAGGATGGCGTTCACACGCACTTATCTCTCAGAACTGAGCATGTGGAGAGACGTTCGTTCATCCAGCACAAAGGGAACGGGTTGCAGGAGAAACCCTTACTCTGGTTTCTTAGTCTGTTTCCTAGGGCCGGTTTGAAGTGCCCGCCGTTTTCACTGTAAAACCGAGTTGGAGCTTGTACCTCCCCTTATATATGTATCGAGTGGAGTTTGCAACTGAAAAGAAACTTTGTGTTCCCTTCAAGCTAGGTGAAGGACGGCTTTCACACACACTTATCTCTCAGAAGTGAGCATGTGGAGAGACGTTCGTTCATTCAGCACAAAGGGAACGGGTTGCAGGAGAAACCCTTACTCTGGTTTCTCAGTCTGTTTCCTAGTGCCGGTTTGAAGTGCCTGCCGTTTTCACTGTGAAACCGAGTTGGAGCTTGTACCTCCCCATATATATGTATGGAGTGTAGTTGGCAACTGAAAAGAAACTTTGTGTTCCCTTCAAGCTAGTTGAAGGACGGCTTTCACACACACTTATCTCTCAGAACTGAGCATGTGGAGAGACGTTCGTTCATCCAGCACAAAGGGAACGGGTTGCAGGAGAAACCCTTACTCTGGATTCTCAGTCTGTTTCCTAGTGCCGGTTTGAAGTGCCTGCCGTTTTCACTGTAAAACCGAGTTGGAGCTTGGACCTCCCCATATATATGTATGGAGTGGAGTTGGCAACTGAAAAGAAACTTTGTGTTCCCTTCAAGCTAGGTGAAGGACGGCTTTCACACACACTTATCTGTCAGAACTGAGCATGTGGAGAGACGTTCGTTCATCCAGCACAAAGGGAACGGTTTGCAGGAGAAACCCTTACTCTGGTTTCTCAGTCTGTTTCCTAGTGCCGGTTTGAAGTGCCTGCCGTTTTCACTGTAAAACTGAGTTGGAGCTTGTACATCCCCATATATATGTATGGATTGGAGTTGGCAACTGAAAAGAAACTTTGTGTTCCCTTCAAGATAGGTGAAGGACGGCTTTCACACACACTTATCTCTCAGAACTGAGCATGTGGAGAGACGTTCTTTCATCCAGCACAAAGGGAACGGGTTGCAGGAGAAACCCTTACTCTGGTTTCTCAGTCTGTTTCCTAGTGCCGGTTTGAAGTGCCTGCCGTTTTCACTGTAAAACCGAGTTGGAGCTTGTTCCGCACCATATATATGTATGGAGTGGGGTTTGCAACTGAAAAGAAACTTTGTGTTCCCTTCAAGCTAGGTGAAGGACGGCTTTCACACACACTTATCTCTCAGAACTGAGCATGTGGAGAGACGTTCGTTCATCCAGCACAAAGGGAACGGGTTGCAGGAGAAACCCTTACTCTGGTTTCTCAGTCTGTTTCCTAGTGCCGGTTTGAAGTGCCTGCCGTTTTCACTGTAAAACCGAGTTGGAGCTTGTTCCTCCCCATATATATGTATGGAGTGGAGTTTGCAACTGAAAAGAAACTTTGTGTTCCCTTAAAGCTAGGTGAAGGTTGGCTTTCACACTCAATTATCTCTCAGAACTGAGCATGTGGAGAGACGTTCGTTCATCCAGCACAAAGGGAACGGGTTGCAGGAGAAACCCTTACTCTGGTTTCTCAGTCTGTTTCCTAGTGCCGGTTTGAAGTGCCTGCCGTTTTCACTGTAAAACCGAGTTGGAGCTTGTACCTCCCCATATATATGTATGGAGTGGAGTTGGCAACTGAAAAGAAATTTGTGTTCCCTTCAAGCTAGGTGAAGGACGGCTTTCACATACAATTATCTCTCAGAACTGAGCATGTGGAGAGACGTTCGTTCATCCAGCACAAAGGGAACGGGTTGCAGGAGAAACCCTTACTCTGGATTCTCAGTCTGTTTCCTAGTGCCGGTTTGAAGTGCCTGCCGTTTTCACTGTAAAACCGAGTTGGAGCTTGGACCTCCCCATATATATGTATGGAGTGGAGTTGGCAACTGAAAAGAAACTTTGTGTTCCCTTCAAGCTAGTTGAAGGATGGCGTTCACACGCACTTATCTCTCAGAACTGAGCATGTGGAGAGACGTTCGTTCATCCAGCACAAAGGGAACGGGTTGCAGGAGAAACCTTTACTCTGGTTTCTTAGTCTGTTTCCTAGGGCCGGTTTGAAGTGCCCGCCGTTTTCACTGTAAAACCGAGTTGGAGCTTGTACCTCCCCTTATATATGTATCGAGTGGTGTTTGCAACTGAAAAGAAACTTTGTGTTCCCTTCAAGCTAGGTGAAGGACGGCTTTCACACACACTTATCTCTCAGAAGTGAGCATGTGGAGAGACGTTCGTTCATTCAGCACAAAGGGAACGGGTTGCAGGAGAAACCCTTACTCTGGTTTCTCAGTCTGTTTCCTAGTGCCGGTTTGAAGTGCCTGCCGTTTTCACTGTAAAACTGAGTTGGAGCTTGTACATCCCCATATATATGTATGGAGTGGAGTTGGCAACTGAAAAGAAACTTTGTGTTCCCTTCAAGCTAGGTGAAGGACGGCTTTCACACACACTTATCTCTGAGAACTGAGCATGTGGAGAGACGTTCGTTCATCCAGCACAAAGGGAACGGGTTGCAGGAGAAACCCTTACTCTGGTTTCTCAGTCTGTTTCCTAGTGCCGGTTTGAAGTGCCTGCCGTTTTCACTGTAAAACCGAGTTGGAGCTTGGACCTCCCCATATATATGTATGGAGTGGAGTTGGCAACTGAAAAGAAACTTTGTGTTCCCTTCAATCTAGGTGAAGGACGGCTTTCACACACACTTATCTCTCAGAACTGAGCATGTGGAGAGACGTTCGTTCATCCAGCACAAAGGGAACGGGTTGCAGGAGAAACCCTTACTCTGGTTTCTCAGTCTGTTTCCTAGTGCCGGTTTGAAGTGCCTGCCGTTTTCACTGTAAAACCGAGTTGGAGCTTGGACCTCACCATATATATGTATGGAGTGGAGTTGGCAACTGAAAAGAATCTTTGTGTTCCCTTCAAGCTAGGTGAAGGACGGCTTTCACACACACTTATCTGTCAGAACTGAGCATGTGGAGAGACGTTCGTTCATCCAGCACAAAGGGAACGGGTTGCAGGAGAAACTCTTACTCTGGTTTCTCAGTCTGTTTCCTAGTGCCGGTTTGAAGTGCCTGCCGTTTTCACTGTAAAACCGAGTTGGAGCTTGGACCTCCCCATATATATGTATGGAGTGGAGTTGGCAACTGAAAAGAAACTTTGTGTTCCCTTCAATCTAGGTGAAGGACGGCTTTCACACACACTTATCTCTCAGAACTGAGCATGTGGAGAGACGTTCGTTCATCCAGCACAAAGGGAACGGGTTGCAGGAGAAACCCTTACTCTGGTTTCTCAGTCTGTTTCCTAGTGCCGGTTTGAAGTGCCTGCCGTTTTCACTGTAAAACCGAGTTGGAGCTTGGACCTCACCATATATATATATGGAGTGGAGTTGGCAACTGAAAAGAAACTTTGTGTTCCCTTCAAGCTAGGTGAAGGACGGCTTTCACACACACTTATCTGTCAGAACTGAGCATGTGGAGAGACGTTCGTTCATCCAGCACAAAGGGAACGGTTTGCAGGAGAAACCCTTACTCTGGTTTCTCAGTCTGTTTCCTAGTGCCGGTTTGAAGTGCCTGCCGTTTTCACTGTAAAACTGAGTTGGAGCTTGTACATCCCCATATATATGTATGGATTGGAGTTGGCAACTGAAAAGAAACTTTGTGTTCCCTTCAAGATAGGTGAAGGACGGCTTTCACACACACTTATCTCTCAGAACTGAGCATGTGGAGAGACGTTCTTTCATCCAGCACAAAGGGAACGGGTTGCAGGAGAAACCCTTACTCTGGTTTCTCAGTCTGTTTCCTAGTGCCGGTTTGAAGTGCCTGCCGTTTTCACTGTAAAACCGAGTTGGAGCTTGTTCCGCACCATATATATGTATGGAGTGGGGTTTGCAACTGAAAAGAAACTTTGTGTTCCCTTCAAGCTAGGTGAAGGACGGCTTTCACACACACTTATCTCTCAGAACTCAGCATGTGGAGAGACGTTCGTTCATCCAGCACAAAGGGAACGGGTTGCAGGAGAAACCCTTACTCTGGTTTCTCAGTCTGTTTCCTAGTGCCGGTTTGAAGTGCCTGCCGTTTTCACTGTAAAACCGAGTTGGAGCTTGTTCCTCCCCATATATAGGTATGGAGTGGAGTTTGCAACTGAAAAGAAACTTTGTGTTCCCTTCAAGCTAGGTGAAGGTTGGCTTTCACACTCAATTATCTCTAAGAACTGAGCATGTGGAGAGACGTTCGTTCATCCAGCACAAAGGGAACGGGTTGCAGGAGAAACCCTTACTCTGGTTTCTCAGTCTGTTTCCTAGTGCCGGTTTGAAGTGCCTGCCGTTTTCACTGTAAAACCGAGTTGGAGCTTGGACCTCCCCATATATATGTATGGAGTGGGGTTGGCAACTGAAAAGAAACTTTGTGTTCCCTTTAAGCTATGTGAAGGATGGCTTTCACACACACTTATCTCTCAGAACTGAGCATGTGGAGAGACGTTCGTTCATCCAGCACAAAGGGAACGGGTTGCAGGAGAAACCCTTACTCTGGTTTCTCAGTCTGTTTCCTAGTGCCGGTTTGAAGTGCCTGCCGTTTTCACTGTAAAACCGAGTTGGAGCTTGGACCTCCCCATATATATGTATGGATTGGAGTTGGCAACTGAAAAGAAACTTTGTGTTCCCTTCAAGCTAGGTGAAGGACGGCTTTCACACACACTTATCTCTCTGAACTAAGCATGTGGAGAGACGTTCGTTCATCCAGCACAAAGGGAACGGGTTGCAGGAGAAACCCTTACTCTGGTTCCTCAGTCTGTTTCCTAGTGCCGGTTTGAAGTGCCTGCCGTTTTCACAGTAAAACCGAGTTGGAGCTTGTACCTCCAAATATATATGTATGGAGTGGAGTTTGCAACTGTAAAGAAACTTTGTGTTCCCTTCAAGCTAGTTGACTAAAGGCTTTCACACACACTTATCTCTCAGAACTGAGCATGTGGAGAGACGTTCGTTCATCCAGCACAAAGGGAACGGGTTGCAGGAGAAACCCTTACTCTGGTTTCTCAGTCTGTTTCCTAGTGCCGGTTTGAAGTGCCTGCCGTTTTCACTGTAAAACTGAGTTGGAGCTTGTACATCCCCATATATATGTATGGAGTGGAGTTGGCAACTGAAAAGAAACTTTGTGTTCCCTTCAAGCTAGGTGAAGGACGGCTTTCACACACACTTATCTCTCCGAACTGAGCATGTGGAGAGACGTTCGTTCATCCAGCACAAAGGGAACGGGTTGCAGGAGAAACCCTTACTCTGGTTTCTCAGTCTGTTTCCTAGTGCCGGTTTGAAGTGCCTGCCGTTTTCACTGTAAAACCGAGTTGGAGCTTGGACCTCCCCATATATATATATGGAGTGGAGTTGGCAACTGAAAAGAAACTTTGTGTTCCCTTCAATCTAGGTGAAGGACGGCTTTCACACACACTTATCTCTCAGAACTGAGCATGTGGAGAGACGTTCGTTCATCCAGCACAAAGGGAGCGGGTTGCAGGAGAAACCCTTACTCTGGTTTCTCAGTCTGTTTCCTAGTGCCGGTTTGAAGTGCCTGCCGTTTTCACTGTAAAACCGAGTTGGAGCTTGGACCTCACCATATATATGTATGGAGTGGAGTTGGCAACTGAAAAGAAACTTTGTGTTCCCTTCAAGCTAGGTGAAGGACGGCTTTCACACACACTTATCTGTCAGAACTGAGCATGTGGAGAGACGTTCGTTCATCCAGCACAAGGGGAACGGGTTGCAGGAGAAACCCTTACTCTGGTTTCTCAGTCTGTTTCCTAGTGCCGGTTGGAAGTGCCTGCCGTTTTCACTGTAAAACTGAGTTGGAGCTTGTACATCCCCATATATATGTATGGAGTGGAGTTGGCAACTGAAAAGAAACTTTGTGTTCCCTTCAAGCTAGGTGAAGGACGGCTTTCACACACACTTATCTCTCAGAACTGAGCATGTTTAGAGACGTTCGTTCATCCAGCAAAAAGGGAACGGGTTGCAGGAGAAACCCTTACTCTGGTTTCTCAGTCTGTTTCCTAGTGCCGGTTTGAAGTGCCTGCCGTTTTCACTGTAAAACCGAGATGGAACTTGGACCTCCCCATATATAAGTATGGAGTGGAGTTGGCAACTGAAAAGAAACTTTGTGTTCCCTTCAAGCTAGGTGAAGGACGGCTTTCACACACACTTATCTCTCAGAACTTAGCATGTGGAGAGACGTTCGTTCATCCAGCACAAAGGGAACGGGTTGCAGAAGAAACCCTTACTCTGGTTTCTCAGTCTGTTTCCTAGTGCCGGTTTGAAGTGCCTGCCGTTTTCACTGTAAAACCGAGTTGGAGCTTGTACCTCCCCATATATATGTATGGAGTGGAGTTTGCAACTGAAAAGAAACTTTGTGTTCCCTTCAAGCTAGGTGAAGGACGGCTTTCACACACACTTATCTCTCAGAACTGAGCATGTGGAGAGACGTTCGTTCATCCAGCACAAAGGGAACGGGTTGCAGGAGAAACCCTTACTCTGGTTTCTCAGTCTGTTTCCTAGTGCCGGTTTGAAGTGCCTGCCGTTTTCACTGTAAAACCGAGTTGGAGCTTGTACCTCCCCATATATATGTATGGAGTGGAGTTTGCAACTGAAAAGAAACTTTGTGTTCCCTTCAAGCTAGGTGAAGGACGGCTTTCACACACACTTATCTCTCAGAACTGAGCATGTGGAGAGACGTTCGTTCATCCAGCACAAAGGGAACGGGTTGCAGGAGAAACCCTTACTCTGGTTTCTCAGTCTGTTTCCTAGTGCCGGTTTGAAGTGCCTGCCGTTTTCACTGTAAAACTGAGTTGGAGCTTGTACCTCCCCATATATATGTATGGAGTGGAGTTGGCAACTGAAAAGAAACTTTGTGTTCCCTTCAAGCTAGGTGAAGGACGGCTTTCACACACACTTATCTCTCAGAACTGAGCATGTGGAGAGACGTTCGTTCATCCAGCACAAAGGGAACGGGTTGCAGGAGAAACCCTTACTCTGGTTTCTCAGTCTGTTTCCTAGTGCCGGTTTGAAGTGCCTGCCGCTTTCACTGTAAAACCGAGTTGGAGCTTGTACCTCCCCATATATATGTATGGAGTGGAGTTGGCAACTGAAAAGAAACTTTGTGTTCCCTTCAAGCTAGGTGAAGGACGGCTTCCACACACACTTATCTCTCAGAACTGAGCATGTGGAGAGACGTTCGTTCATACAGCACAAAGGGAAGGGGTTGCAGGCGAAACCCTTACTCTGGTTTCTCAGTCTGTTTCCTAGTGCCGGTTTGAAGTGCCTGCCGTTTTCACTGTAAAACCGCGTTGGAGCTTGTACCTCCCCATATATATGTATGGAGTGGAGTTGGCAACTGAAAAGAAACTTTGTGTTCCCTTCAAGCTAGGTGAAGGACGGCTTTCACACACACTTATCTCTCAGAACTGAGCATGTGGAGAGACGTTCGTTCATCCAGCACAAAGGGAACGGGCTGCAGGAGAAACCCTTACTCTGGTTTCTCAGTCTGTTTCCTATTGCCGGTTTGAAGTGCCTGCCGTTTTCACTGTAAAACCGAGTTGGAGCTTGTTCCTCCCCATATATATGTATGGAGTGGAGTTGGCAACTGAAAAGAAACTTTGTGTTCCCTTCAAGCTAGGTGAAGGACGGCTTTCACACACACTTATCTCTCAGAACTGAGTATGTGGAGAGACGTTCGTTCATCCAGCACAAAGGGAACGGGTTGCAGGAGAAACCCTTACTCTGGTTTCTCAGTCTGTTTCCTAGTGCCGGTTTGAAGTGCCTGCCGTTTTCACTGTAAAACCGAGTTGGAGCTTCTACCTCCCCATATATATGTATGGAGTGGAGTTGGCAACTGAAAAGAAACTTTGTGTTCCCTTCAAGATAGGTGAAGGACGGCTTTCACACACACTTATCTCTCAGAACTGAGCATGTGGAGAGACGTTCGTTCATCCAGCACAAAGGGAACGGGTTGCAGGAGAAACCCTTACTCTTGTTTCTCAGTCCGTTTCCTAGTGCCGGTTTGAAGTGCCTGCCGTTTTCACTGTAAAACCGAGTTGGAGCTTGTTCCTCCCCATATATATGTATGGAGTGGAGTTGGCAACTGAAAAGAAACTTTGTGTTCCCTTCAAGCTAGGTGAAGGTTGGCTTTCACACTCACTTATCTCTCAGAACTGAGCATGTGGAGAGACGTTCGTTCATCCAGCACAAAGGGAACGGGTTGCAGGAGAAACCCTTACTCTGGTTTCTCAGTCTGTTTCCTAGTGCCGGTTTGAAGTGCCTGCCGTTTTCACTGTAAAACCGAGTTGGAGCTTGGACCTCACCATATATATGTATGGAGTGGAGTTGGCAACTGAAAAAAAACTTTGTGTTCCCTTCAAGCTAGGTGAAGGACGGCTTTCACACACACTTATCTGTCAGAACTGAGCATGTGGAGAGACGTTCGTTCATCCAGCACAAGGGGAACGGGTTGCAGGAGAAACCCTTACTCTGGTTTCTCAGTCTGTTTCCTAGTGCCGGTTTGACGTGCCTGCCGTTTTCACTGTAAAACTGAGTTGGAGCTTGATCTTCCCCATATATATGTATGGAGTGGAGTTGGCAACTGAAAAGAAACTTTGTGTTCCCTTCAAGCTAGGTGAAGGACGGCTTTCACACACACTTATCTCTCAGAACTGAGCATGTGGAGAGACGTTCGTTCATCCAGCACAAAGGGAACGGGTTGCAGGAGAAACCCTTACTCTGGATTCTCAGTCTGTTTCCTAGTGCCGGTTTGAAGTGCCTGCCGTTTTCACTGTAAAACCGAGTTGGAGCTTGTACCTCCCCATATATATGTATGGAGTGGAGTTGGCAACTGAAAAGAAACTTTGTGTTCCCTTCAAGCTAGGTGAAGGACGGCTTTCACACACACATATCTCTCAGAACTGAGCATGTGGAGAGACGTTCGTTCATCCAGCACAAAGGGAACGGGTTGCAGGATAAACCCTTACTCTGGTTTCTCAGTCTGTTTCCTAGTGCCGGTTTGAAGTGCCTGCCGTTTTCACTGTAAAACCGAGTTGGAGCTTGTACCTCCCCATATATATGTATGGAGTGGAGTTGGCAACTGAAAAGAAACTTTGTGTTCCCTTCAAGCTAGGTGAAGGACGGCTTTCACACACACTTATCTCTCAGAACTGAGCATGTGGAGAGACGTTCGTTCATCCAGCACAAAGGGAACGGGTTGCAGGAGAAACACTTACTCTGGTTTCTCAGTCTGTTTCCTAGTGCCGGTTTGAAGTGCCTGCCGTTTTCTCTGTAAAACTGAGTTGGAGCTTGTACATCCCCATATATATGTATGGAGTGGAGTTGGCAACTGAAAAGAAACTTTGTGTTCCCTTCAAGCTAGGTGAAGGACGGCTTTCACACACACTTATCTCTCAGAACTGAGCATGTGGAGAGACGTTCGTTCATCCAGCACAAAGGGAACGGGTTGCAGGAGAAACCCTTACTCTGGTTTCTCAGTCTGTTTCCTAGTGCCGGTTTGAAGTGCCTGCCGTTTTCACTGTAAAACCGAGTTGGAGCTTGTACCTCCCCATATATATGTATGGATTGGAGTTGGCAACTGAAAAGAAACTTTGTGTTCCCTTCAAGCTAGGTGAAGGACGGCTTTCACACACACTTATCTCTCAGAACTGAGCATGTGGAGAGACGTTCGTTCATCCAGCACAAAGGGAACGGGTTGCAGGAGAAACCCTTACTCTGGTTTCTCAGTCTGTTTCCTAGTGCCGGTTTGAAGTGCCTGCCGTTTTCACTGTAAAACCGAGTTTGAGCTTGTTCCGCCCCATATATATGTATGGAGTGGAGTTTGCAACTGAAAAGAAACTTTGTGTTCCCTTCAAGCTAGGTGAAGTACGGCTTTCACACACACTTATCTCTCAGAACTGAGCATGTGGAGAGACGTTCGTTCATCCAGCACAAAGGGAACGGGTTGCAGGGGAAACCCTTACTCTGGTTTCTCAGTCTGTTTCCTAGTGCCGGTTTCAAGTGCCTGCCGTTTTCACTGTAAAACCGAGTTGGAGCTTGTTCCTCCGCATATATATGTATGGAGTGGAGTTGGCAACTGAAAAGAAACTTTGTGTTCCCTTCAAGCTAGGTGAAGGTTGGTTTTCACACTCACTTATCTCTCAGAACTGAGCATGTGGAGAGACGTTCGTTCATCCAGCACAAAGGGAACGGGTTGCAGGAGAAACCCTTACTCTGGTTTCTCAGTCTGTTTCCTAGTGCCGGTTTGAAGTGCCTGCCGTTTTCACTGTAAAACCGAGTTGGAGCTTGGACCTCCCCATATATATGTATGGAGTGGGGTTGGCAACTGAAAAGAAACTTTGTGTTCCCTTCAAGCTAGGTGAAGGATGGCTTTCACACACACTTATCTCTCAGAACTGAGCATGTGGAGAGACGTTCGTTCATCCAGCACAAAGGGAACGGGTTGCAGGAGAAACCCTTACTCTGGTTTCTCAGTCTGTTTCCTAGTGCCGGTTTGAAGTGCCTGCCGTTTTCACTGTAAAACCGAGTTGGAGCTTGGACCTCACCATATATATGTATGGAGTGGAGTTGGCAACTGAAAAGAAACTTTGTGTTCCCTTCAAGCTAGGTGAAGGACGGCTTTCACACACACTTATCTGTGAGAACTGAGCATGTGGAGAGACGTTCGTTCATCCAGCACAAGGGGAACGGGTTGCAGGAGAAACCCTTACTCTGGTTTCTCAGTCTGTTTCCTAGTGCCGGTTGGAAGTGCCTGCCGTTTTCACTGTAAAACTGAGTTGGAGCTTGTACATCCCCATATATATGTATGGAGTGGAGTTGGCAACTGAAAAGAAACTTTGTGTTCCCTTCAAGCTAGGTGAAGGACGGCTTTCACACACACTTATCTCTCAGAACTGAGCATGTGGAGAGACGTTCGTTCATCCAGCACAAAGGGAACGGGTTGCAGGAGAAACCCTTACTCTGGTTTCTCAGTCTGTTTCCTAGTGCCGGTTTGAAGTGCCTGCCGTTTTCACTGTAAAACCGAGTTGGAGCTTGTACCTCCCCATATATATGTATGGAGTGGAGTTGGCAACTGAAAAGAAACTTTGTGTTCCCTTCAAGCTAGGTGAAGGACGGCTTCCACACACACTTATCTCTCAGAACTGAGCATGTGGAGAGACGTTCGTTCATACAGCACAAAGGGAAGGGGTTGCAGGCGAAACCATTACTCTGGTTTCTCAGTCTGTTTCATAGTGCCGGTTTGAAGTGCCTGCCGTTTTCACTGTAAAACCGCGTTGGAGCTTGTACCTCCCCATATATATGTATGGAGTGGAGTTGGCAACTGAAAAGAAACTTTGTGTTCCCTTCAAGCTAGGTGAAGGACGGCTTTCACACACACTTATCTCTCAGAACTGAGCATGTGGAGAGACGTTCGTTCATCCAGCACAAAGGGAACGGGCTGCAGGGGAAACCCTTACTCTGGTTTCTCAGTCTGTTTCCTAGTGCCGGTTTGAATTGCCTGCCGTTTTCACTGTAAAACCGAGTTGGAGCTTGTTCCGCACCATATATATGTATGGAGTGGAGTTGGCAACTGAAAAGAAACTTTGTGTTCCCTTCAAGCTAGGTGAAGGACGGCTTTCACACACACTTATCTCTCAGAACTGAGTATGTGGAGAGACGTTCGTTCATCCAGCACAAAGGGAACGGGTTGCAGGAGAAACCCTTACTCTGGTTTCTCAGTCTGTTTCCTAGTGCCGGTTTGAAGTGCCTGCCGTTTTCACTGTAAAACCGAGTTGGAGCTTGTTCCTCCCCATATATATGTATGGAGTGGAGTTGGCAACTGAAAAGAAACTTTGTGTTCCCTTCAAGATAGGTGAAGGACGGCTTTCACACACACTTATCTCTCAGAACTGAGCATGTGGAGAGACGTTCGTTCATCCAGCACAAAGGGAACGGGTTGCAGGAGAAACCCTTACTCTTGTTTCTCAGTCCGTTTCCTAGTGCCGGTTTGAAGTGCCTGCCGTTTTCACTGTAAAACCGAGTTGGAGCATGTTCCTCCCCATATATATGTATGGAGTGGAGTTGGCAACTGAAAAGAAACTTTGTGTTCCCTTCAAGCTAGGTGAAGGACGGCTTTCACACTCACTTATCTCTCAGAACTGAGCATGTGGAGAGACGTTCGTTCATCCAGCACAAAGGGAACGGGTTGCAGGAGAAACCCTTACTCTGGTTTCTCAGTCTGTTTCCTAGTGCCGGTTTGAAGTGCCTGCCGTTTTCACTGTAAAACCGAGTTGGAGCTTGGACCTCACCATATATATGTATGGAGTGGAGTTGGCAACTGAAAAGAAACTTTGTGTTCCCTTCAAGCTAGGTGAAGGACGGCTTTCACACACACTTATCTGTCAGAACTGAGCATGTGGAGAGACGTTCGTTCATCCAGCACAAGGGGAACGGGTTGCAGGAGAAACCCTTACTCTGGTTTCTCAGTCTGTTTCCTAGTGCCGGTTTGACGTGCCTGCCGTTTTCACTGTAAAACTGAGTTGGAGCTTGATCTTCCCCATATATATGTATGGAGTGGAGTTGGCAACTGAAAAGAAACTTTGTGTTCCCTTCAAGCTAGGTGAAGGACGGCTTTCACACACACTTATCTCTCAGAACTGAGCATGTGGAGAGACGTTCGTTCATCCAGCACAAAGGGAACGGGTTGCAGGAGAAACCCTTACTCTGGTTTCTCAGTCTGTTTCCTAGTGCCGGTTTGAAGTGCCTGCCGTTTTCACTGTAAAACCGAGTTGGAGCTTGTACCTCCCCATATATATGTATGGAGTGGAGTTGGCAACTGAAAAGAAACTTTGTGTTCCCTTCAAGCTAGGTGAAGGACGGCTTTCACACACACTTATCTCTCAGAACTGAGCATGTGGAGAGACGTTCGTTCATCCAGCACAAAGGGAACGGGTTGCAGGAGAAACACTTACTCTGGTTTCTCAGTCTGTTTCCTAGTGCCGGTTTGAAGTGCCTGCCGTTTTCTCTGTAAAACTGAGTTGGAGCTTGTACATCCCCATATATATGTATGGAGTGGAGTTGGCAACTGAAAAGAAACTTTGTGTTCCCTTCAAGCTAGGTGAAGGACGGCTTTCACACACACTTATCTCTCAGAACTGAGCATGTGGAGAGACGTTCGTTCATCCAGCACAAAGGGAACGGGTTGCAGGAGAAACCCTTACTCTGGTTTCTCAGTCTGTTTCCTAGTGCCGGTTTGAAGTGCCTGCCGTTTTCACTGTAAAACCGAGTTGGAGCTTGTACCTCCCCATATATATGTATGGATTGGAGTTGGCAACTGAAAAGAAACTTTGTGTTCCCTTCAAGCTAGGTGAAGGACGGCTTTCACACACACTTATCTCTCAGAACTGAGCATGTGGAGAGACGTTCATTCATCCAGCACAAAGGGAACGGGTTGCAGGAGAAACCCTTACTCTGGTTTCTCAGTCTGTTTCCTAGTGCCGGTTTGAAGTGCCTGCCGTTTTCACTGTAAAACCGAGTTTGAGCTTGTTCCGCCCCATATATATGTATGGAGTGGAGTTTGCAACTGAAAAGAAACTTTGTGTTCCCTTCAAGCTAGGTGAAGGACGGCTTTCACACACACTTATCTCTCAGAACTGAGCATGTGGAGAGACGTTCGTTCATCCAGCACAAAGGGAACGGGTTGCAGGAGAAACCCTTACTCTGGTTTCTCAGTCTGTTTCCTAGTGCCGGTTTGAAGTGCCTGCCGTTTTCACTGTAAAACAGAGTTGGAGCTTGTTCCTCCGCATATATATGTATGAAGTGGTGTTGGCAACTGAAAAGAAACTTTGTGTTCCCTTCAAGCTAGGTGAAGGTTGGTTTTCACACTCACTTATCTCTCAGAACTGAGCATGTGGAGAGACGTTCGTTCATCCAGCACAAAGGGAACGGGTTGCAGGAGAAACCCTTACTCTGGTTTCTCAGTCTGTTTCCTAGTGCCGGTTTGAAGTGCCTGCCGTTTTCACTGTAAAACCGAGTTGGAGCTTGGACCTCCCCATATATATGTATGGAGTGGGGTTGGCAACTGAAAAGAAACTTTGTGTTCCCTTCAAGCTAGGTGAAGGATGGCTTTCACACACACTTATCTCTCAGAACTGAGCATGTGGAGAGACGTTCGTTCATCCAGCACAAAGGGAACGGGTTGCAGGAGAAACCCTTACTCTGGTTTCTCAGTCTGTTTCCTAGTGCCGGTTTGAAGTGCCTGCCGTTTTCACTGTAAAACCGAGTTGGAGCTTGGACCTCACCATATATATGTATGGAGTGGAGTTGGCAACTGAAAAGAAACTTTGTGTTCCCTTCAAGCTAGGTGAAGGACGGCTTTCACACACACTTATCTGTGAGAACTGAGCATGTGGAGAGACGTTCGTTCATCCAGCACAAGGGGAACGGGTTGCAGGAGAAACCCTTACTCTGGTTTCTCAGTCTGTTTCCTAGTGCCGGTTGGAAGTGCCTGCCGTTTTCACTGTAAAACTGAGTTGGAGCTTGTACATCCCCATATATATGTATGGAGTGGAGTTGGCAACTGAAAAGAAACTTTGTGTTCCCTTCAAGCTAGGTGAAGGACGGCTTTCACACACACTTATCTCTCAGAACTGAGCATGTGGAGAGACGTTCTTTCATCCAGCACAAAGGGAACGGGTTGCAGGAGAAACCCTTACTCTGGTTTCTCAGTCTGTTTCCTAGTGCCGGTTTGAAGTGCCTGCCGTTTTCACTGTAAAACCGAGTTGGAGCTTGTTCCGCACCATATATATGTATGGAGTGGGGTTTGCAACTGAAAAGAAACTTTGTGTTCCCTTCAAGCTAGGTGAAGGACGGCTTTCACACACACTTATCTCTCAGAACTGAGCATGTGGAGAGACGTTCGTTCATCCAGCACAAAGGGAACGGGTTGCAGGAGAAACCCTTACTCTGGTTTCTCAGTCTGTTTCCTAGTGCCTTTTTGAAGTGCCTGCCGGTTTCACTGTAAAACCGAGTTGGAGCTTGGACCTCCCCATATATATGTATGGAGTGGAGTTTGCAACTGAAAAGAAACTTTGTGTTCCCTTCAAGCTAGGTGAAGGACGGCTTTCACACACACTTATCTCTCCGAACTAAGCATGTGGAGAGACGTTCGTTCATCCAGCACAAAGGGAACGGGTTGCAGGAGAAACCCTTACTCTGGTTTCTAAGTCTGTTTCCTAGTGCCGGTTTGAAGTGCCTGCCGTTTTCACAGTAAAACCGAGTTGGAGCTTGTACCTCCCCATATATATGTATGGAGTGGATTTTGCAACTGTATAGAAACTTTGTGTTCCCTTCAACCTAGGTGACTAAATCTTTTCACACACTCTTATCTCTCAGAACTGAGCATGTGGAGAGACGTTCGTTCATCCAGCACAAAGGGAACGGGTTGCAGGAGAAACCCTTACTCTGGTTTCTCAGTCTGTTTCCTAGTGCCGGTTTGAAGTGCCTGCCGTTTTCACTGTAAAACTGAGTTGGAGCTTGTACATCCCCATATATATGTATGGAGTGGAGTTGGCAACTGAAAAGAAACTTTGTGTTCCCTTCAAGCTAGGTGAAGGACGGCTTTCACACACACTTATCTCTCAGAACTGAGCATGTGGAGAGACGTTCGTTCATCCAGCACAAAGGGAACGGGTTGCAGGAGAAACCCTTACTCTGGTTTCTCAGTCTGTTTCCTAGTGCCGGTTGGAAGTGCCTGCCGTTTTCACTGTAAAACCGAGTTGGAGCTTGGACCTCCCCATATATATGTATGGAGTGGAGTTGGCAACTGAAAAGAAACTTTGTGTTCCCTTCAAGCTAGGTGAAGGACGGCTTTCACACACACTTATCTCTCAGAACTGAGCATGTGGAGAGACGTTCGTTCATCCAGCACAAAGGGAACGGGTTGCAGGAGAAACCCTTACTCTGGTTTCTCAGTCTGTTTCCTAGTGCCGGTTTGAAGTGCCTGCCGCTTTCACTGTAAAACCGAGTTGGAGCTTGTACCTCCCCATATATATGTATGGAGTGGAGTTGGCAACTGAAAAGAAACTTTGTGTTCCCTTCAAGCTAGGTGAAGGACGGCTTTCACACACACTTATCTCTCCGAACTAAGCATGTGGAGAGACGTTCGTTCATCCAGCACAAAGGGAACGGGTTGCAGGAGAAACCCTTACTCTGGTTTCTAAGTCTGTTTCCTAGTGCCGGTTTGAAGTGCCTGCCGTTTTCACAGTAAAACCGAGTTGGAGCTTGTACCTCCCCATATATATGTATGGAGTGGATTTTGCAACTGTATAGAAACTTTGTGTTCCCTTCAACCTAGGTGACTAAATCTTTTCACACACTCTTATCTCTCAGAACTGAGCATGTGGAGAGACGTTCGTTCATCCAGCACAAAGGGAACGGGTTGCAGGAGAAACCCTTACTCTGGTTTCTCAGTCTGTTTCCTAGTGCCGGTTTGAAGTGCCTGCCGTTTTCACTGTAAAACTGAGTTGGAGCTTGTACATCCCCATATATATGTATGGAGTGGAGTTGGCAACTGAAAAGAAACTTTGTGTTCCCTTCAAGCTAGGTGAAGGACGGCTTTCACACACACTTATCTCTCAGAACTGAGCATGTGGAGAGACGTTCGTTCATCCAGCACAAAGGGAACGGGTTGCAGGAGAAACCCTTACTCTGGTTTCTCAGTCTGTTTCCTAGTGCCGGTTGGAAGTGCCTGCCGTTTTCACTGTAAAACCGAGTTGGAGCTTGGACCTCCCCATATATATGTATGGAGTGGAGTTGGCAACTGAAAAGAAACTTTGTGTTCCCTTCAAGCTAGGTGAAGGACGGCTTTCACACACACTTATCTCTCAGAACTGAGCATGTGGAGAGACGTTCGTTCATCCAGCACAAAGGGAACGGGTTGCAGGAGAAACCCTTACTCTGGTTTCTCAGTCTGTTTCCTAGTGCCGGTTTGAAGTGCCTGCCGCTTTCACTGTAAAACCGAGTTGGAGCTTGTACCTCCCCATATATATGTATGGAGTGGAGTTGGCAACTGAAAAGAAACTTTGTGTTCCCTTCAAGCTAGGTGAAGGACGGCTTCCACACACACTTATCTCTCAGAACTGAGCATGTGGAGAGACGTTCGTTCATACAGCACAAAGGGAAGGGGTTGCAGGCGAAACCCTTACTCTGGTTTCTCAGTCTGTTTCCTAGTGCCGGTTTGAAGTGCCTGCCGTTTTCACTGTAAAACCGCGTTGGAGCTTGTACCTCCCCATATATATGTATGGAGTGGAGTTGGCAACTGAAAAGAAACTTTGTGTTCCCTTCAAGCTAGGTGAAGGACGGCTTTCACACACACTTATCTCTCAGAACTGAGCATGTGGAGAGACGTTCGTTCATCCAGCACAAAGGGAACGGGCTGCAGGAGAAACCCTTACTCTGGTTTCTCAGTCTGTTTCCTAGTGCCGGTTTGAAGTGCCTGCCGTTTTCACTGTAAAACCGAGTTGGAGCTTGTTCCTCCCCATATATATGTATGGAGTGGAGTTGGCAACTGAAAAGAAACTTTGTGTTCCCTTCAAGCTAGGTGAAGGACGGCTTTCACACACACTTATCTCTCAGAACTGAGTATGTGGAGAGACGTTCGTTCATCCAGCACAAAGGGAACGGGTTGCAGGAGAAACCCTTACTCTGGTTTCTCAGTCTGTTTCCTAGTGCCGGTTTGAAGTGCCTGCCGTTTTCACTGTAAAACCGAGTTGGAGCTTCTACCTCCCCATATATATGTATGGAGTGGAGTTGGCAACTGAAAAGAAACTTTGTGTTCCCTTCAAGATAGGTGAAGGACGGCTTTCACACACACTTATCTCTCAGAACTGAGCATGTGGAGAGACGTTCGTTCATCCAGCACAAAGGGAACGGGTTGCAGGAGAAACCCTTACTCTTGTTTCTCAGTCCGTTTCCTAGTGCCGGTTTGAAGTGCCTGCCGTTTTCACTGTAAAACCGAGTTGGAGCTTGTTCCTCCCCATATATATGTATGGAGTGGAGTTGGCAACTGAAAAGAAACTTTGTGTTCCCTTCAAGCTAGGTGAAGGTTGGCTTTCACACTCACTTATCTCTCAGAACTGAGCATGTGGAGAGACGTTCGTTCATCCAGCACAAAGGGAACGGGTTGCAGGAGAAACCCTTACTCTGGTTTCTCAGTCTGTTTCCTAGTGCCGGTTTGAAGTGCCTGCCGTTTTCACTGTAAAACCGAGTTGGAGCTTGGACCTCACCATATATATGTATGGAGTGGAGTTGGCAACTGAAAAAAAACTTTGTGTTCCCTTCAAGCTAGGTGAAGGACGGCTTTCACACACACTTATCTGTCAGAACTGAGCATGTGGAGAGACGTTCGTTCATCCAGCACAAGGGGAACGGGTTGCAGGAGAAACCCTTACTCTGGTTTCTCAGTCTGTTTCCTAGTGCCGGTTTGACGTGCCTGCCGTTTTCACTGTAAAACTGAGTTGGAGCTTGATCTTCCCCATATATATGTATGGAGTGGAGTTGGCAACTGAAAAGAAACTTTGTGTTCCCTTCAAGCTAGGTGAAGGACGGCTTTCACACACACTTATCTCTCAGAACTGAGCATGTGGAGAGACGTTCGTTCATCCAGCACAAAGGGAACGGGTTGCAGGAGAAACCCTTACTCTGGATTCTCAGTCTGTTTCCTAGTGCCGGTTTGAAGTGCCTGCCGTTTTCACTGTAAAACCGAGTTGGAGCTTGTACCTCCCCATATATATGTATGGAGTGGAGTTGGCAACTGAAAAGAAACTTTGTGTTCCCTTCAAGCTAGGTGAAGGACGGCTTTCACACACACATATCTCTCAGAACTGAGCATGTGGAGAGACGTTCGTTCATCCAGCACAAAGGGAACGGGTTGCAGGATAAACCCTTACTCTGGTTTCTCAGTCTGTTTCCTAGTGCCGGTTTGAAGTGCCTGCCGTTTTCACTGTAAAACCGAGTTGGAGCTTGTACCTCCCCATATATATGTATGGAGTGGAGTTGGCAACTGAAAAGAAACTTTGTGTTCCCTTCAAGCTAGGTGAAGGACGGCTTTCACACACACTTATCTCTCAGAACTGAGCATGTGGAGAGACGTTCGTTCATCCAGCACAAAGGGAACGGGTTGCAGGAGAAACACTTACTCTGGTTTCTCAGTCTGTTTCCTAGTGCCGGTTTGAAGTGCCTGCCGTTTTCTCTGTAAAACTGAGTTGGAGCTTGTACATCCCCATATATATGTATGGAGTGGAGTTGGCAACTGAAAAGAAACTTTGTGTTCCCTTCAAGCTAGGTGAAGGACGGCTTTCACACACACTTATCTCTCAGAACTGAGCATGTGGAGAGACGTTCGTTCATCCAGCACAAAGGGAACGGGTTGCAGGAGAAACCCTTACTCTGGTTTCTCAGTCTGTTTCCTAGTGCCGGTTTGAAGTGCCTGCCGTTTTCACTGTAAAACCGAGTTGGAGCTTGTACCTCCCCATATATATGTATGGATTGGAGTTGGCAACTGAAAAGAAACTTTGTGTTCCCTTCAAGCTAGGTGAAGGACGGCTTTCACACACACTTATCTCTCAGAACTGAGCATGTGGAGAGACGTTCGTTCATCCAGCACAAAGGGAACGGGTTGCAGGAGAAACCCTTACTCTGGTTTCTCAGTCTGTTTCCTAGTGCCGGTTTGAAGTGCCTGCCGTTTTCACTGTAAAACCGAGTTTGAGCTTGTTCCGCCCCATATATATGTATGGAGTGGAGTTTGCAACTGAAAAGAAACTTTGTGTTCCCTTCAAGCTAGGTGAAGTACGGCTTTCACACACACTTATCTCTCAGAACTGAGCATGTGGAGAGACGTTCGTTCATCCAGCACAAAGGGAACGGGTTGCAGGGGAAACCCTTACTCTGGTTTCTCAGTCTGTTTCCTAGTGCCGGTTTCAAGTGCCTGCCGTTTTCACTGTAAAACCGAGTTGGAGCTTGTTCCTCCGCATATATATGTATGGAGTGGAGTTGGCAACTGAAAAGAAACTTTGTGTTCCCTTCAAGCTAGGTGAAGGTTGGTTTTCACACTCACTTATCTCTCAGAACTGAGCATGTGGAGAGACGTTCGTTCATCCAGCACAAAGGGAACGGGTTGCAGGAGAAACCCTTACTCTGGTTTCTCAGTCTGTTTCCTAGTGCCGGTTTGAAGTGCCTGCCGTTTTCACTGTAAAACCGAGTTGGAGCTTGGACCTCCCCATATATATGTATGGAGTGGGGTTGGCAACTGAAAAGAAACTTTGTGTTCCCTTCAAGCTAGGTGAAGGATGGCTTTCACACACACTTATCTCTCAGAACTGAGCATGTGGAGAGACGTTCGTTCATCCAGCACAAAGGGAACGGGTTGCAGGAGAAACCCTTACTCTGGTTTCTCAGTCTGTTTCCTAGTGCCGGTTTGAAGTGCCTGCCGTTTTCACTGTAAAACCGAGTTGGAGCTTGGACCTCACCATATATATGTATGGAGTGGAGTTGGCAACTGAAAAGAAACTTTGTGTTCCCTTCAAGCTAGGTGAAGGACGGCTTTCACACACACTTATCTGTGAGAACTGAGCATGTGGAGAGACGTTCGTTCATCCAGCACAAGGGGAACGGGTTGCAGGAGAAACCCTTACTCTGGTTTCTCAGTCTGTTTCCTAGTGCCGGTTGGAAGTGCCTGCCGTTTTCACTGTAAAACTGAGTTGGAGCTTGTACATCCCCATATATATGTATGGAGTGGAGTTGGCAACTGAAAAGAAACTTTGTGTTCCCTTCAAGCTAGGTGAAGGACGGCTTTCACACACACTTATCTCTCAGAACTGAGCATGTGGAGAGACGTTCGTTCATCCAGCACAAAGGGAACGGGTTGCAGGAGAAACCCTTACTCTGGTTTCTCAGTCTGTTTCCTAGTGCCGGTTTGAAGTGCCTGCCGTTTTCACTGTAAAACCGAGTTGGAGCTTGTACCTCCCCATATATATGTATGGAGTGGAGTTGGCAACTGAAAAGAAACTTTGTGTTCCCTTCAAGCTAGGTGAAGGACGGCTTCCACACACACTTATCTCTCAGAACTGAGCATGTGGAGAGACGTTCGTTCATACAGCACAAAGGGAAGGGGTTGCAGGCGAAACCATTACTCTGGTTTCTCAGTCTGTTTCATAGTGCCGGTTTGAAGTGCCTGCCGTTTTCACTGTAAAACCGCGTTGGAGCTTGTACCTCCCCATATATATGTATGGAGTGGAGTTGGCAACTGAAAAGAAACTTTGTGTTCCCTTCAAGCTAGGTGAAGGACGGCTTTCACACACACTTATCTCTCAGAACTGAGCATGTGGAGAGACGTTCGTTCATCCAGCACAAAGGGAACGGGCTGCAGGGGAAACCCTTACTCTGGTTTCTCAGTCTGTTTCCTAGTGCCGGTTTGAATTGCCTGCCGTTTTCACTGTAAAACCGAGTTGGAGCTTGTTCCGCACCATATATATGTATGGAGTGGAGTTGGCAACTGAAAAGAAACTTTGTGTTCCCTTCAAGCTAGGTGAAGGACGGCTTTCACACACACTTATCTCTCAGAACTGAGTATGTGGAGAGACGTTCGTTCATCCAGCACAAAGGGAACGGGTTGCAGGAGAAACCCTTACTCTGGTTTCTCAGTCTGTTTCCTAGTGCCGGTTTGAAGTGCCTGCCGTTTTCACTGTAAAACCGAGTTGGAGCTTGTTCCTCCCCATATATATGTATGGAGTGGAGTTGGCAACTGAAAAGAAACTTTGTGTTCCCTTCAAGATAGGTGAAGGACGGCTTTCACACACACTTATCTCTCAGAACTGAGCATGTGGAGAGACGTTCGTTCATCCAGCACAAAGGGAACGGGTTGCAGGAGAAACCCTTACTCTTGTTTCTCAGTCCGTTTCCTAGTGCCGGTTTGAAGTGCCTGCCGTTTTCACTGTAAAACCGAGTTGGAGCATGTTCCTCCCCATATATATGTATGGAGTGGAGTTGGCAACTGAAAAGAAACTTTGTGTTCCCTTCAAGCTAGGTGAAGGACGGCTTTCACACTCACTTATCTCTCAGAACTGAGCATGTGGAGAGACGTTCGTTCATCCAGCACAAAGGGAACGGGTTGCAGGAGAAACCCTTACTCTGGTTTCTCAGTCTGTTTCCTAGTGCCGGTTTGAAGTGCCTGCCGTTTTCACTGTAAAACCGAGTTGGAGCTTGGACCTCACCATATATATGTATGGAGTGGAGTTGGCAACTGAAAAGAAACTTTGTGTTCCCTTCAAGCTAGGTGAAGGACGGCTTTCACACACACTTATCTGTCAGAACTGAGCATGTGGAGAGACGTTCGTTCATCCAGCACAAGGGGAACGGGTTGCAGGAGAAACCCTTACTCTGGTTTCTCAGTCTGTTTCCTAGTGCCGGTTTGACGTGCCTGCCGTTTTCACTGTAAAACTGAGTTGGAGCTTGATCTTCCCCATATATATGTATGGAGTGGAGTTGGCAACTGAAAAGAAACTTTGTGTTCCCTTCAAGCTAGGTGAAGGACGGCTTTCACACACACTTATCTCTCAGAACTGAGCATGTGGAGAGACGTTCGTTCATCCAGCACAAAGGGAACGGGTTGCAGGAGAAACCCTTACTCTGGTTTCTCAGTCTGTTTCCTAGTGCCGGTTTGAAGTGCCTGCCGTTTTCACTGTAAAACCGAGTTGGAGCTTGTACCTCCCCATATATATGTATGGAGTGGAGTTGGCAACTGAAAAGAAACTTTGTGTTCCCTTCAAGCTAGGTGAAGGACGGCTTTCACACACACTTATCTCTCAGAACTGAGCATGTGGAGAGACGTTCGTTCATCCAGCACAAAGGGAACGGGTTGCAGGAGAAACACTTACTCTGGTTTCTCAGTCTGTTTCCTAGTGCCGGTTTGAAGTGCCTGCCGTTTTCTCTGTAAAACTGAGTTGGAGCTTGTACATCCCCATATATATGTATGGAGTGGAGTTGGCAACTGAAAAGAAACTTTGTGTTCCCTTCAAGCTAGGTGAAGGACGGCTTTCACACACACTTATCTCTCAGAACTGAGCATGTGGAGAGACGTTCGTTCATCCAGCACAAAGGGAACGGGTTGCAGGAGAAACCCTTACTCTGGTTTCTCAGTCTGTTTCCTAGTGCCGGTTTGAAGTGCCTGCCGTTTTCACTGTAAAACCGAGTTGGAGCTTGTACCTCCCCATATATATGTATGGATTGGAGTTGGCAACTGAAAAGAAACTTTGTGTTCCCTTCAAGCTAGGTGAAGGACGGCTTTCACACACACTTATCTCTCAGAACTGAGCATGTGGAGAGACGTTCATTCATCCAGCACAAAGGGAACGGGTTGCAGGAGAAACCCTTACTCTGGTTTCTCAGTCTGTTTCCTAGTGCCGGTTTGAAGTGCCTGCAGTTTTCACTGTAAAACCGAGTTTGAGCTTGTTCCGCCCCATATATATGTATGGAGTGGAGTTTGCAACTGAAAAGAAACTTTGTGTTCCCTTCAAGCTAGGTGAAGGACGGCTTTCACACACACTTATCTCTCAGAACTGAGCATGTGGAGAGACGTTCGTTCATCCAGCACAAAGGGAACGGGTTGCAGGAGAAACCCTTACTCTGGTTTCTCAGTCTGTTTCCTAGTGCCGGTTTGAAGTGCCTGCCGTTTTCACTGTAAAACAGAGTTGGAGCTTGTTCCTCCGCATATATATGTATGAAGTGGTGTTGGCAACTGAAAAGAAACTTTGTGTTCCCTTCAAGCTAGGTGAAGGTTGGTTTTCACACTCACTTATCTCTCAGAACTGAGCATGTGGAGAGACGTTCGTTCATCCAGCACAAAGGGAACGGGTTGCAGGAGAAACCCTTACTCTGGTTTCTCAGTCTGTTTCCTAGTGCCGGTTTGAAGTGCCTGCCGTTTTCACTGTAAAACCGAGTTGGAGCTTGGACCTCCCCATATATATGTATGGAGTGGGGTTGGCAACTGAAAAGAAACTTTGTGTTCCCTTCAAGCTAGGTGAAGGATGGCTTTCACACACACTTATCTCTCAGAACTGAGCATGTGGAGAGACGTTCGTTCATCCAGCACAAAGGGAACGGGTTGCAGGAGAAACCCTTACTCTGGTTTCTCAGTCTGTTTCCTAGTGCCGGTTTGAAGTGCCTGCCGTTTTCACTGTAAAACCGAGTTGGAGCTTGGACCTCACCATATATATGTATGGAGTGGAGTTGGCAACTGAAAAGAAACTTTGTGTTCCCTTCAAGCTAGGTGAAGGACGGCTTTCACACACACTTATCTGTGAGAACTGAGCATGTGGAGAGACGTTCGTTCATCCAGCACAAGGGGAACGGGTTGCAGGAGAAACCCTTACTCTGGTTTCTCAGTCTGTTTCCTAGTGCCGGTTGGAAGTGCCTGCCGTTTTCACTGTAAAACTGAGTTGGAGCTTGTACATCCCCATATATATGTATGGAGTGGAGTTGGCAACTGAAAAGAAACTTTGTGTTCCCTTCAAGCTAGGTGAAGGACGGCTTTCACACACACTTATCTCTCAGAACTGAGCATGTGGAGAGACGTTCTTTCATCCAGCACAAAGGGAACGGGTTGCAGGAGAAACCCTTACTCTGGTTTCTCAGTCTGTTTCCTAGTGCCGGTTTGAAGTGCCTGCCGTTTTCACTGTAAAACCGAGTTGGAGCTTGTTCCGCACCATATATATGTATGGAGTGGGGTTTGCAACTGAAAAGAAACTTTGTGTTCCCTTCAAGCTAGGTGAAGGACGGCTTTCACACACACTTATCTCTCAGAACTGAGCATGTGGAGAGACGTTCGTTCATCCAGCACAAAGGGAACGGGTTGCAGGAGAAACCCTTACTCTGGTTTCTCAGTCTGTTTCCTAGTGCCTTTTTGAAGTGCCTGCCGGTTTCACTGTAAAACCGAGTTGGAGCTTGGACCTCCCCATATATATGTATGGAGTGGAGTTGGCAACTGAAAAGAAACTTTGTGTTCCCTTCAAGCTAGGTGAAGGACGGCTTTCACACACACTTATCTCTCCGAACTAAGCATGTGGAGAGACGTTCGTTCATCCAGCACAAAGGGAACGGGTTGCAGGAGAAACCCTTACTCTGGTTTCTAAGTCTGTTTCCTAGTGCCGGTTTGAAGTGCCTGCCGTTTTCACAGTAAAACCGAGTTGGAGCTTGTACTTCCCCATATATATGTATGGAGTGGATTTTGCAACTGTATAGAAACTTTGTGTTCCCTTCAACCTAGGTGACTAAATCTTTTCACACACTCTTATCTCTCAGAACTGAGCATGTGGAGAGACGTTCGTTCATCCAGCACAAAGGGAACGGGTTGCAGGAGAAACCCTTACTCTGGTTTCTCAGTCTGTTTCCTAGTGCCGGTTTGAAGTGCCTGCCGTTTTCACTGTAAAACTGAGTTGGAGCTTGTACATCCCCATATATATGTATGGAGTGGAGTTGGCAACTGAAAAGAAACTTTGTGTTCCCTTCAAGCTAGGTGAAGGACGGCTTTCACACACACTTATCTCTCAGAACTGAGCATGTGGAGAGACGTTCGTTCATCCAGCACAAAGGGAACGGGTTGCAGGAGAAACCCTTACTCTGGTTTCTCAGTCTGTTTCCTAGTGCCGGTTGGAAGTGCCTGCCGTTTTCACTGTAAAACCGAGTTGGAGCTTGGACCTCCCCATATATATGTATGGAGTGGAGTTGGCAACTGAAAAGAAACTTTGTGTTCCCTTCAAGCTAGGTGAAGGACGGCTTTCACACACACTTATCTCTCAGAACTGAGCATGTGGAGAGACGTTCGTTCATCCAGCACAAAGGGAACGGGTTGCAGGAGAAACCCTTACTCTGGTTTCTCAGTCTGTTTCCTAGTGCCGGTTTGAAGTGCCTGCCGTTTTCACTGTAAAACCGAGTTGGAGCTTGGACCTCACCATATATATGTATGGAGTGGAGTTGGCAACTGAAAAGAAACTTTGTGTTCCCTTCAAGCTAGGTGAAGGACGGCTTTCACACACACTTATCTGTCAGAACTGAGCATGTGGAGAGACGTTCGTTCATCCAGCACAAGGGGAACGGGTTGCAGGAGAAACCCTTACTCTGGTTTCTCAGTCTGTTTCCTAGTGCCGGTTGGAAGTGCCTGCCGTTTTCACTGTAAAACTGAGTTGGAGCTTGTACATCCCCATATATATGTATGGAGTGGAGTTGGCAACTGAAAAGAAACTTTGTGTTCCCTTCAAGCTAGGTGAAGGACGGCATTCACACACACTTATCTCTCAGAACTGAGCATGTGGAGAGACGTTCTTTCATCCAGCACAAAGGGAACGGGTTGCAGGAGAAACCCTTACTCTGGTTTCTCAGTCTGTTTCCTAGTGCCGGTTTGAAGTGCCTGCCGTTTTCACTGTAAAACCGATTTGGAGCTTGTTCCGCACCATATATATGTATGGAGTGGGGTTTGCAACTGAAAAGAAACTTTGTGTTCCCTTCAAGCTAGGTGAAGGACGGCTTTCACACACACTTATCTCTCAGAACTGAGCATGTGGAGAGACGTTCGTTCATCCAGCACAAAGGGAACGGGTTGCAGGAGAATCCCTTACTCTGGTTTCTCAGTCTGTTTCCTAGTGCCGGTTTGAAGTGCCTGCCGGTTTCACTGTAAAACCGAGTTGGAGCTTGGACCTCCCCATATATATGTATGGAGTGGAGTTTGCAACTGAAAAGAAACTTTGTGTTCCCTTCAAGCTAGGTGAAGGACGGCTTTCACACACACTTATCTCTCCGAACTAAGCATGTGGAGAGACGTTCGTTCATCCAGCACAAAGGGAACGGCTTGCAGGAGAAACCCTTACTCTGGTTTCTAACTCTGTTTCCTAGTGCCGGTTTGAAGTGCCTGCCGTTTTCACAGTAAAACCGAGTTGGAGCTTGTACCTCCCCATATATATGTATGGAGTGGAGTTTGCAACTGTATAGAAACTTTGTGTTCCCTTCAACCTAGGTGACTAAAGGCTTTCACACACTCTTATCTCTCAGAACTGAGCATGTGGAGAGACGTTCGTTCATCCAGCACAAAGGGAACGGGTTGCAGGAGAAACCCTTACTCTGGTTTCTCAGTCTGTTTCCTAGTGCCGGTTTGAAGTGCCTGCAGTTTTCAATGTAAAACCGAGTTGGAGCTTGTTCCGCACCATATATATGTATGGAGTGGGGTTTGCAACTGAAAAGAAACTTTGTGTTCCCTTCAAGCTAGGTGAAGGACGGCTTTCACACACACTTATCTCTCAGAACTGAGCATGTGGAGAGACGTTCGTTCATCCAGCACAAAGGGAACGGGTTGCAGGAGAAACCCTTACTCTGGTTTCTCAGTCTGTTTCCTAGTGCCGGTTTGAAGTGCCTGCCGTTTTCACTGTAAAACCGAGTTGGAGCTTGTTCCTCCCCATATATATGTATGGAGTGGAGTTGGCAACTGAAAAGAAACTTTGTGTTCCCTTCAAGCTAGGTGAAGGTTGGCTTTCACACTCACTTATCTCTCAGAACTGAGCATGTGGAGAGACGTTCGTTCATCCAGCACAAAGGGAACGGGTTGCAGGAGAAACCCTTACTCTGGTTTCTCAGTCTGTTTCCTAGTGCCGGTTTGAAGTGCCTGCCGTTTTCACTGTAAAACCGAGTTGGAGCTTGGACCTCCCCATATATATGTATGGAGTGGGGTTGGCAACTGAAAAGAAACTTTGTGTTCCCTTCAAGCTATGTGAAGGATGGCTTTCACACACACTTATCTCTCAGAACTGAGCATGTGGAGAGACGTTCGTTCATCCAGCACAAAGGGAACGGGTTGCAGGAGAAACCCTTACTCTGGTTTCTCAGTCTGTTTCCTAGTGCAGGTTTGAAGTGCCTGCCGTTTTCACTGTAAAACCGAGTTGGAGCTTGGACCTCCCCATATATATGTATGGAGTGGAGTTGGCAACTGAAAAGAAACTTTGTGTTCCTTTCAAGCTAGGTGAAGGACGGCTTTCACACACAATTATCTCTCAGAACTGAGCATGTGGAGAGACGTTCGTTCATCCAGCACAAAGGGAACGGGTTGCAGGAGAAACCCTTACTCTGGTTTCTCAGTCTGTTTCCTAGTGCCGGTTTGAAGTGCCTGCCGTTTTCACTGTAAAACCGAGTTGGAGCTTGTACCTCCCCATATATATGTATGGAGTGGAGTTTGCAACTGTAAAGAAACTTTGTGTTCCCTGCAAGCTAGGTGAAGGAAGGCTTTCACACGCACTTATCTCTCAGAACTGAGCATGTGGAGAGACGTTCCTTCATCCAGCACAAAGGGAACGGGTTGCAGGAGAAACCCTTACTCTGGTTTCTCAGTCTGTTTCCTAGTGCCGGTTTGAAGTGCCTGCCGTTTTCACAGTAAAACCGAGTTGGAGCTTGTACCTCCCCATATATATGTATGGAGTGGAGTTGGCAACTGAAAAGGAACTTTGTGTTCCCTTCAAGCCAGTTGACTAAAGGCTTTCACACACACTTATCTCTCAGAACTGAGCATGTGGAGAGACGTTCGTTCATCCAGCACAAAGGGAACGGGTTGCAGGAGAAACCCTTACTCTGGTTTCTCAGTCTGTTTCCTAGTGCCGGTTTGAAGTGCCTGCCGTTTTCACTGTAAAACCGAGTTGGAGCTTGGACCTCCCCATATATATGTATGGAGTGGAGTTGGCAACTGAAAAGAAACTTTGTGTTCCCTTCAAGCTAGGTGAAGGACGGCTTTCACACACACATATCTCTCAGAACTGAGCATGTGGAGAGACGTTCGTTCATCCAGCACAAAGGGAACGGGTTGCAGGAGAAACCCTTACTCTGGTTTCTCAGTCTGTTTCCTAGTGCCGGTTTGAAGTGCCTGCCGTTTTCACTGTAAAACCGAGTTGGAGCTTGGACCTCCCCATATATATGTATGGAGTGGAGTTGGCAACTGAAAAGAAACTTTGTGTTCCTTTCAAGCTAGGTGAAGGACGGCTTTCACACACACTTATCTCTCCGAACTAAGCATGTGGAGAGACGTTCGTTCATCCAGCACAAAGGGAACGGGTTGCAGGAGAAACCCTTACTCTGGTTTCTCAGTCTGTTTCCTAGTGCCGGTTTGAAGTGCCTGCCGTTTTCACTGTAAAACCGAGTTGGAGCTTGTACCTCCCCATATATATGTATGGAGTGGAGTTTGCAACTGTAAAGAAACTTTGTGTTCCCTTCAAGCTAGGTGAAGGAAGGCTTTCACACGAACTTATCTCTCAGAACTGAGCATGTGGAGAGACGTTCCTTCATCCAGCACAAAGGGAACGGTTTGCAGGAGAAACCCTTACTCTGGTTTCTCAGTCTGTTTCCTAGTGCCGGTTTGAAGTGCCTGCCGTTTTCACAGTAAAACCGAGTTGGAGCTTGTACCTCACCATATATATGTATGGAGTGGAGTTTGCAACTGTAAAAAAACTTTGTGTTCCCTTCAATCTAGTTGACTAAAGGCTTTCACACACACTTATCTCTCAGAACTGAGCATGTGGAGAGACGTTCGTTCATCCAGCACAAAGGGAACGGGTTGCAGGAGAAACCCTTACTCTGGTTTCTCAGTCTGTTTCCTAGTGCCGGTTTGAAGTGCCTGCCGTTTTCACTGTAAAACTGAGTTGGAGCTTGTACATCCCCATATATATGTATGGAGTGGAGTTGGCAACTGAAAAGAAACTTTGTGTTCCCTTCAAGCTAGGTGAAGGACGGCTTTCACACACACTTATCTGTCAGAACTGAGCATGTGGAGAGACGTTCGTTCATCCAGCACAAGGGGAACGGGTTGCAGGAGAAACCCTTACTCTGATTTCTCAGTCTGTTTCCTAGTGCCGGTTTGAAGTGCCTGCCGTTTTCACTGTAAAACTGAGTTGGAGCTTGTACATCCCCATATATATGTATGGAGTGGAGTTGGCAACTGAAAAGAAACTTTGTGTTCCCTTCAAGCTAGGTGAAGGACGGCTTTCACACACACTTATCTCTCAGAACTGAGCATGTTTAGAGACGTTCGTTCATCCAGCACAAAGGGAACGGGTTGCAGGAAAAACCCTTACTCTGGTTTCTCAGTCTGTTTCCTAGTGCCGGTTTGAAGTGCCTGCCGTTTTCACTGTAAAAGCGAGATGGAACTTGGACCTCCCCATATAGAAGTATGGAGTGGAGTTGGCAACTGAAAAGAAACTTTGTGTTCCCTTCAAGCTAGGTGAAGGACGGCTTTCACACACACTTATCTCTAAGAACTGAGCATGTGGAGAGACGTTCGTTCATCCAGCACAAAGGGAACGGGTTGCAGGAGAAACCCTTACTCTGGTTTCTCAGTCTGTTTCCTAGTGCCGGTTTGAAGTGCCTGCCGTTTTCACTGTAAAACCGAGTTGGAGCTCTTACCTCCCCTTATATATGTATGGAGTGGAGTTGGCAACTGAAAAGAAACTTTGTGTTCCCTTCAAGCTAGGTGAAGGACGGCTTTCACACACAATTATCTCTCAGAACTGAGCATGTGGAGAGACGTTCGTTCATCCAGCACAAAGGGAACGGGTTGGAGGAGAAACCCTTACTCTGGTTTCTCAGTCTGTTTCCTAGTGCCGGTTTGAAGTGCCTGCCGTTTTCACTGTAAAACCGAGTTGGAGCTTGTACCTCCCCATATATATATTTATGGAGTGGAGTTGGCAACTGAAAAGAAACTTTGTGTTCCCTTCAAGCTAGGTGAAGGACGGCTTTCACACACACTTATCTCTCAGAACTGAGCATGTGGAGAGACGTTCGTTCATCCAGCACAAAGGGAACGGGTTGCAGGAGAAACCCTTTCTCTGGTTTCTCAGTCTGTTTCCAAGTGCCGGTTTGAAGTGCCTGCCGTTTTCACTGTAAAACCGAGTTGGAGCTTGGACCTCCCCATATATATGTATGGAGTGGAGTTTGCAACTGAAAAGAAACTTTGTGTTCCCTTCAAGCTAGGTGAAGGACGGCTTTCACACACACTTATCTCTCAGAACTGAGCATGTGGAAAGACGTTCTTTCATCCAGCACAAAGGGAACGGGTTGCAGGGGAAACCCTTACTCTGGTTTCTCAGTCTGTTTCCTAGTGCCGGTTGGAAGTGCCTGCCGTTTTCACTGTAAAACCGAGTTGGAGCTTGTTCCTCCAGATATATATGTATGGAGTGGAGTTTGCAACTGAAAAGAAACTTTGTGTTCCCTTCAAGCTAGGTGAAGGACGGCTTTCACACACACTTATCTCTCAGAACTGAGCATGTGGAGAGACGTTCCTTCATCCAGCACAAAGGGAACGGGTTGCAGGGGAAACCCTTACTCTGGTTTCTCAGTCTGTTTCCTAGTGCCGGTTTGAAGTGCCTGCCGTTTTCACTGTAAAACCGAGTTGGAGCTTGTTCCGCCCCATATATATGTATGGAGTGGAGTTGGCAACTGAAAAGAAACTTTGTGTTCCCTTCAAGCTAGGTGAAGGACGGCTTTCACACACACTTATCTCTCAGAACTGAGCATGTGGAGAGACGTTCGTTCATCCAGCACAAAGGGAACGGGTTGCAGGAGAAACCCTTACTCTGGTTTCTCAGTCTGTTTCCTATTGCCGGTTTGAAGTGCCTGCCGATTTCACTGTGAAACCGAGTTGGAGCTTGTACCTCCCCATATATATGTATGGAGTGTAGTTGGCAACTGAAAAGAAACTTTGTGTTCCCTTCAAGCTAGGTGAAGGACGGCTTTCACACACACTTATCTCTCAGAACTGAGCATGTGGAGAGACGTTCGTTCATCCAGCACAAAGGGAACGGGTTGCAGGAGAAACCCTTACTCTGGATTCTCAGTCTGTTTCCTAGTGCCGGTTTGAAGTGCCTGCCGTTTTCACTGTAAAACCGAGTTGGAACTTGGACCTCCCCATATATATGTATGGATTGGAGTTGGCAACTGAAAAGAAACTTTGTGTTCCCTTCAAGCTAGGTGAAGGACGGCTTTCACACACACTTATCTCTCAGAACTGAGCATGTGGAGAGACGTTCGTTCATCCAGCACAAAGGGAACGGGTTGCAGGAGAAACCCTTACTCTGGTTTCTCAGTCTGTTTCCTAGTGCCGGTTTGAAGTGCCTGCCGTTTTCACTGTAAAACCGAGTTGGAGCTTGGACCTCCCCATATATATGTATGGAGTGGAGTTGGCAACTGAAAAGAAACTTTGTGTTCCCTTCAAGCTAGGTGAAGGACGGCTTTCACACACACTTATCTCTCAGAACTGAGCATGTGGAGAGACGTTCGTTCATCCAGCACAAAGTGAACGGGTTGCAGGTGAACCCTTACTCTGGTTTCTCAGTCTGTTTCCTAGTGCCGGTTTGAAGTGCCTGCCGTTTTCACTGTAAAACCGAGTTGGAGCTTGGACTTCCCCATATATATGTATGGAGTGGAGTTGGCAACTGAAAAGAAACTTTGTGTTCCCTTCAAGCTAGGTGAAGGACGGCTTTCACACACACTTATCTCTCAGAACTGAGCATGTGGAGAGACGTTCGTTCATCCAGCACAAAGGGAACGGGTTGCAGGAGAAACCCTTACTCTGGTTTCTCAGTCTGTTTCCTAGTGCCGGTTTGAAGTGCCCGCCGTTTTCACTGTAAAACCGAGTTGGAGCTTGTACCTCCCCTTATATATGTATCGAGTGGAGTTTGCAACTGAAAAGAAACTTTGTGTTCCCTTCAAGCTAGGTGAAGGACGGCTTTCACACACACTTATCTCTCAGAACTGAGCATGTGGAGAGACGTTCGTTCATCCAGCACAAAGGGAACGGGTTGCAGGAGAAACCCTTACTCTGGTTTTTCAGTCTGTTTCCTGGTGCCGGTTTGAAGTGCCTGCCGTTTTCACTGTAAAACCGAGTTGCAGCTTGTACCTCCCCATATATATGTATGGAGTGGAGTTGGCAACTGAAAAGAAACTTTGTGTTCCCTTCAAGCTAGTTGAAGGATGGCTTTCACACACACTTATCTCTCAGAACTGAGCATGTGGAGAGACGTTCGTTCATCCAGCACAAAGGGAACGGGTTGCAGGAGAAACCCTTACTCTGGTTTCTTAGTCTGTTTCCTAGGGCCGGTTTGAAGTGCCCGCCGTTTTCACTGTAAAACCGAGTTGGAGCTTGTACCTCCCCTTATATATGTATCGAGTGGAGTTTGCAACTGAAAAGAAACTTTGTGTTCCCTTCAAGCTAGGTGAAGGACGGCTTTCACACACACTTATCTCTCAGAACTGAGCATGTGGAGAGACGTTCGTTCATCCAGCACAAAGGGAACGGGTTGCAGGAGAACCCTTACTCTGGTTTCTCAGTCTGTTTCCTAGTGCCGGTTTGAAGTGCCTGCCGTTTTCACTGTAAAACCGAGTTGGAGCTTGGACCTCCCCATATATATGTATGGAGTGGAGTTGGCAACTGAAAAGAAACTTTGTGTTCCCTTCAAGCTAGGTGAAGGACGGCTTTCACACACACTTATCTCTCAGAACTGAGCATGTGGAGAGACGTTCGTTCATCCAGCAAAAAGGGAACGGGTTGCAGGAGAACCCTTACTCTGGTTTCTCAGTCTGTTTCCTAGTGCCGGTTTGAAGTGCCTGCCGTTTTCACTGTAAAACCGAGTTGGAGCTTGGACCTCCCCATATATATGTATGGAGTGGAGTTGGCAACTGAAAAGAAACTTTGTGTTCCCTTCAAGCTAGGTGAAGGACGGCTTTCACACACACTTATCTCTCAGAACTGAGCATGTGGAGAGACGTTCGTTCATCCAGCACAAAGGGAACGGGTTGCAGGAGAAACCCTTACTCTGGTTTCTCAGTCTGTTTCCTAGTGCCGGTTTGAAGTGCCCGCCGTTTTCACTGTAAAACCGAGTTGGAGCTTGTACCTCCCCTTATATATGTATCGAGTGGAGTTTGCAACTGAAAATAACTTTGTGTTCCCTTCAAGCTAGGTGAAGGACGGCTTTCACACACACTTATCTCTCAGAACTGAGCATGTGGAGAGACGTTCGTTCATCCAGCACAAAGGGAACGGGTTGCAGGAGAAACCCTTACTCTGGTTTCTCATTCTGTTTCCTAGTGCCGGTTTGAAGTGCCTGCCGTTTTCACTGTAAAACCGAGTTGCAGCTTGTACCTCCCCATATATATGTATGGAGTGGAGTTGGCAACTGAAAAGAAACTTTGTGTTCCCTTCAAGCTAGTTGAAGGATGGCTTTCACACGCACTTATCTCTCAGAACTGAGCATGTGGAGAGACGTTCGTTCATCCAGCACAAAGGGAACGGGTTGCAGGAGAAACCCTTACTCTGGTTTCTTAGTCTGTTTCCTAGGGCCGGTTTGAAGTGCCCGCCGTTTTCACTGTAAAACCGAGTTGGAGCTTGTACCTCCCCTTATATATGTATCGAGTGGAGTTTGCAACTGAAAAGAAACTTTGTGTTCCCTTCAAGCTAAGTGAAGGACGGCTTTCACACACACTTATCTCTCAGAACTGAGCATGTGGAGAGACGTTCGTTCATCCAGCACAAAGGGAACGGGTTGCAGGAGAAACCCTTACTCTGGTTTCTCAGTCTGTTTCCTAGTGCCGGTTTGAAGTGCCTGCCGTTTTCACTGTAAAACCGAGTTGGAGCTTGTTCCGCCCCATATATATGTATGGAGTGGAGTTGGCAACTGAAAAGAAACTTTGTGTTCCCTTCAAGCTAGGTGAAGGACGGCTTTCACACACACTTATCTCTCAGAACTGAGCATGTGGAGAGACGTTCGTTCATCCAGCACAAAGGGAACGGGTTGCAGGAGAAACCCTTACTCTGGTTTCTCAGTCTGTTTCCTATTGCCGGTTTGAAGTGCCTGCCGATTTCACTGTGAAACCGAGTTGGAGCTTGTACCTCCCCATATATATGTATGGAGTGTAGTTGGCAACTGAAAAGAAACTTTGTGTTCCCTTCAAGCTAGGTGAAGGACGGCTTTCACACACACTTATCTCTCAGAACTGAGCATGTGGAGAGACGTTCGTTCATCCAGCACAAAGGGAACGGGTTGCAGGAGAAACCCTTACTCTGGATTCTCAGTCTGTTTCCTAGTGCCGGTTTGAAGTGCCTGCCGTTTTCACTGTAAAACCGAGTTGGAACTTGGACCTCCCCATATATATGTATGGATTGGAGTTGGCAACTGAAAAGAAACTTTGTGTTCCCTTCAAGCTAGGTGAAGGACGGCTTTCACACACACTTATCTCTCAGAACTGAGCATGTGGAGAGACGTTCGTTCATCCAGCACAAAGGGAACGGGTTGCAGGAGAAACCCTTACTCTGGTTTCTCAGTCTGTTTCCTAGTGCCGGTTTGAAGTGCCTGCCGTTTTCACTGTAAAACCGAGTTGGAGCTTGGACCTCCCCATATATATGTATGGAGTGGAGTTGGCAACTGAAAAGAAACTTTGTGTTCCCTTCAAGCTAGGTGAAGGACGGCTTTCACACACACTTATCTCTCAGAACTGAGCATGTGGAGAGACGTTCGTTCATCCAGCACAAAGTGAACGGGTTGCAGGTGAACCCTTACTCTGGTTTCTCAGTCTGTTTCCTAGTGCCGGTTTGAAGTGCCTGCCGTTTTCACTGTAAAACCGAGTTGGAGCTTGGACTTCCCCATATATATGTATGGAGTGGAGTTGGCAACTGAAAAGAAACTTTGTGTTCCCTTCAAGCTAGGTGAAGGACGGCTTTCACACACACTTATCTCTCAGAACTGAGCATGTGGAGAGACGTTCGTTCATCCAGCACAAAGGGAACGGGTTGCAGGAGAAACCCTTACTCTGGTTTCTCAGTCTGTTTCCTAGTGCCGGTTTGAAGTGCCCGCCGTTTTCACTGTAAAACCGAGTTGGAGCTTGTACCTCCCCTTATATATGTATCGAGTGGAGTTTGCAACTGAAAAGAAACTTTGTGTTCCCTTCAAGCTAGGTGAAGGACGGCTTTCACACACACTTATCTCTCAGAACTGAGCATGTGGAGAGACGTTCGTTCATCCAGCACAAAGGGAACGGGTTGCAGGAGAAACCCTTACTCTGGTTTTTCAGTCTGTTTCCTGGTGCCGGTTTGAAGTGCCTGCCGTTTTCACTGTAAAACCGAGTTGCAGCTTGTACCTCCCCATATATATGTATGGAGTGGAGTTGGCAACTGAAAAGAAACTTTGTGTTCCCTTCAAGCTAGTTGAAGGATGGCTTTCACACACACTTATCTCTCAGAACTGAGCATGTGGAGAGACGTTCGTTCATCCAGCACAAAGGGAACGGGTTGCAGGAGAAACCCTTACTCTGGTTTCTTAGTCTGTTTCCTAGGGCCGGTTTGAAGTGCCCGCCGTTTTCACTGTAAAACCGAGTTGGAGCTTGTACCTCCCCTTATATATGTATCGAGTGGAGTTTGCAACTGAAAAGAAACTTTGTGTTCCCTTCAAGCTAGGTGAAGGACGGCTTTCACACACACTTATCTCTCAGAACTGAGCATGTGGAGAGACGTTCGTTCATCCAGCACAAAGGGAACGGGTTGCAGGAGAACCCTTACTCTGGTTTCTCAGTCTGTTTCCTAGTGCCGGTTTGAAGTGCCTGCCGTTTTCACTGTAAAACCGAGTTGGAGCTTGGACCTCCCCATATATATGTATGGAGTGGAGTTGGCAACTGAAAAGAAACTTTGTGTTCCCTTCAAGCTAGGTGAAGGACGGCTTTCACACACACTTATCTCTCAGAACTGAGCATGTGGAGAGACGTTCGTTCATCCAGCAAAAAGGGAACGGGTTGCAGGAGAACCCTTACTCTGGTTTCTCAGTCTGTTTCCTAGTGCCGGTTTGAAGTGCCTGCCGTTTTCACTGTAAAACCGAGTTGGAGCTTGGACCTCCCCATATATATGTATGGAGTGGAGTTGGCAACTGAAAAGAAACTTTGTGTTCCCTTCAAGCTAGGTGAAGGACGGCTTTCACACACACTTATCTCTCAGAACTGAGCATGTGGAGAGACGTTCGTTCATCCAGCACAAAGGGAACGGGTTGCAGGAGAAACCCTTACTCTGGTTTCTCAGTCTGTTTCCTAGTGCCGGTTTGAAGTGCCCGCCGTTTTCACTGTAAAACCGAGTTGGAGCTTGTACCTCCCCTTATATATGTATCGAGTGGAGTTTGCAACTGAAAATAACTTTGTGTTCCCTTCAAGCTAGGTGAAGGACGGCTTTCACACACACTTATCTCTCAGAACTGAGCATGTGGAGAGACGTTCGTTCATCCAGCACAAAGGGAACGGGTTGCAGGAGAAACCCTTACTCTGGTTTCTCATTCTGTTTCCTAGTGCCGGTTTGAAGTGCCTGCCGTTTTCACTGTAAAACCGAGTTGCAGCTTGTACCTCCCCATATATATGTATGGAGTGGAGTTGGCAACTGAAAAGAAACTTTGTGTTCCCTTCAAGCTAGTTGAAGGATGGCTTTCACACGCACTTATCTCTCAGAACTGAGCATGTGGAGAGACGTTCGTTCATCCAGCACAAAGGGAACGGGTTGCAGGAGAAACCCTTACTCTGGTTTCTTAGTCTGTTTCCTAGGGCCGGTTTGAAGTGCCCGCCGTTTTCACTGTAAAACCGAGTTGGAGCTTGTACCTCCCCTTATATATGTATCGAGTGGAGTTTGCAACTGAAAAGAAACTTTGTGTTCCCTTCAAGCTAAGTGAAGGACGGCTTTCACACACACTTATCTCTCAGAACTGAGCATGTGGAGAGACGTTCGTTCATCCAGCACAAAGGGAACGGGTTGCAGGAGAAACCCTTACTCTGGTTTCTCAGTCTGTTTCCTAGTGCCGGTTTGAAGTGCCTGCCGTTTTCACTGTAAAACCGAGTTGGAGCTTGTACCTCCCCATATATATGTATGGAGTGGAGTTGGCAACTGAAAAGAAACTTTGTGTTCCCTTCAAGGTAGGTGAAGGACGGCTTTCACACACACTTATCTCTCAGAACTGAGCATGTGGAGAGACGTTCGTTGATCCAGCACAAAGGGAACGGGTTGCAGGAGAAACCCTTACTCTGGTTTCTCAGTCTGTTTCCTAGTGCCGGTTTGAAGTGCCTGCCGTTTTCACTGTAAAACCGAGTTGGAGCTTGTACCTCCCCATATATATGTATGGAGTGGAGTTGGCAACTGAAAAGAAACTTTGTGTTCCCTTCAAGCTAGGTGAAGGACGGCTTTCACACACACTTATCTCTCAGAACTGAGCATGTGGAGAGACGTTCGTTCATCCAGCACAAAGGGAACGGGTTGCAGGAGAACCCTTACTCTGGTTTCTCAGTCTGTTTCCTAGTGCCGGTTTGAAGTGCCTGCCGTTTTCACTGTAAAACCGAGTTGGAGCTTGGACCTCCCCATATATATGTATGGAGTGGAGTTGGCAACTGAAAAGAAACTTTGTGTTCCCTTCAAGCTAGGTGAAGGACGGCTTTCACACACACTTATCTCTCAGAACTGAGCATGTGGAGAGACGTTCGTTCATCCAGCACAAAGGGAACGGGTTGCAGGAGAACCCTTACTCTGGTTTCTCAGTCTGTTTCCTAGTGCCGGTTTGAAGTGCCTGCCGTTTTCACTGTAAAACCGAGTTGGAGCTTGGACCTCCCCATATATATGTATGGAGTGGAGTTGGCAACTGAAAAGAAACTTTGTGTTCCCTTCAAGCTAGGTGAAGGACGGCTTTCACACACACTTATCTCTCAGAACTGAGCATGTGGAGAGACGTTCGTTCATCCAGCACAAAGGGAACGGGTTGCAGGAGAAACCCTTACTCTGGTTTCTCATTCTGTTTCCTAGTGCCGGTTTGAAGTGCCCGCCGTTTTCACTGTAAAACCGAGTTGGAGCTTGTACCTCCCCTTATATATGTATCGAGTGGAGTTTGCAACTGAAAATAACTTTGTGTTCCCTTCAAGCTAGGTGAAGGACGGCTTTCACACACACTTATCTCTCAGAACTGAGCATGTGGAGAGACGTTCGTTCATCCAGCACAAAGGGAACGGGTTGCAGGAGAAACCCTTACTCTGGTTTTTCAGTCTGTTTCCTAGTGCCGGTTTGAAGTGCCTGCCGTTTTCACTGTAAAACCGAGTTGCAGCTTGTACCTCCCCATATATATGTATGGAGTGGAGTTGGCAACTGAAAAGAAACTTTGTGTTCCCTTCAAGCTAGTTGAAGGATGGCTTTCACACGCACTTATCTCTCAGAACTGAGCATGTGGAGAGACGTTCTTTCATCCAGCACAAAGGGAACGGGTTGCAGGAGAAACCCTTACTCTGGTTTCTTAGTCTGTTTCCTAGGGCCGGTTTGAAGTGCCCGCCGTTTTCACTGTAAAACCGAGTTGGAGCTTGTACCTCCCCTTATATATGTATCGAGTGGAGTTTGCAACTGAAAAGAAACTTTGTGTTCCCTTCAAGCTAGGTGAAGGACGGCTTTCACACACACTTATCTCTCAGAACTGAGCATGTGGAGAGACGTTCGTTGATCCAGCACAAAGGGAACGGGTTGCAGGAGAAACCCTTACTCTGGTTTCTCAGTCTGTTTCCTAGTGCCGGTTTGAAGTGCCTGCCGTTTTCACTGTAAAACCGAGTTGGGGCTTGGACCTCCCCATATATATGTATGGAGTGGAGTTGGCAACTGAAAAGAAACTTTGTGTTCCCTTCAAGCTAGGTGAAGGACGGCTTTCACACACACTTATCTCTCAGAACTGAGCATGTGGAGAGACGTTCGTTCATCCAGCACAAAGTGAACGGGTTGCAGGTGAACCCTTACTCTGGTTTCTCAGTCTGTTTCCTAGTGCCGGTTTGAAGTGCCTGCCGTTTTCACTGTAAAACCGAGTTGGAGCTTGGACTTCCCCATATATATGTATGGAGTGGAGTTGGCAACTGAAAAGAAACTTTGTGTTCCCTTCAAGCTAGGTGAAGGACGGCTTTCACACACACTTATCTCTCAGAACTGAGCATGTGGAGAGACGTTCGTTCATCCAGCACAAAGGGAACGGGTTGCAGGAGAAACCCTTACTCTGGTTTCTCAGTCTGTTTCCTAGTGCCGGTTTGAAGTGCCCGCCGTTTTCACTGTAAAACCGAGTTGGAGCTTGTACCTCCCCTTATATATGTATCGAGTGGAGTTTGCAACTGAAAAGAAACTTTGTGTTCCCTTCAAGCTAGGTGAAGGACGGCTTTCACACACACTTATCTCTCAGAACTGAGCATGTGGAGAGACGTTCGTTCATCCAGCACAAAGGGAACGGGTTGCAGGAGAAACCCTTACTCTGGTTTTTCAGTCTGTTTCCTGGTGCCGGTTTGAAGTGCCTGCCGTTTTCACTGTAAAACCGAGTTGCAGCTTGTACCTCCCCATATATATGTATGGAGTGGAGTTGGCAACTGAAAAGAAACTTTGTGTTCCCTTCAAGCTAGTTGAAGGATGGCTTTCACACACACTTATCTCTCAGAACTGAGCATGTGGAGAGACGTTCGTTCATCCAGCACAAAGGGAACGGGTTGCAGGAGAAACCCTTACTCTGGTTTCTTAGTCTGTTTCCTAGGGCCGGTTTGAAGTGCCCGCCGTTTTCACTGTAAAACCGAGTTGGAGCTTGTACCTCCCCTTATATATGTATCGAGTGGAGTTTGCAACTGAAAAGAAACTTTGTGTTCCCTTCAAGCTAGGTGAAGGACGGCTTTCACACACACTTATCTCTCAGAACTGAGCATGTGGAGAGACGTTCGTTCATCCAGCACAAAGGGAACGGGTTGCAGGAGAACCCTTACTCTGGTTTCTCAGTCTGTTTCCTAGTGCCGGTTTGAAGTGCCTGCCGTTTTCACTGTAAAACCGAGTTGGAGCTTGGACCTCCCCATATATATGTATGGAGTGGAGTTGGCAACTGAAAAGAAACTTTGTGTTCCCTTCAAGCTAGGTGAAGGACGGCTTTCACACACACTTATCTCTCAGAACTGAGCATGTGGAGAGACGTTCGTTCATCCAGCAAAAAGGGAACGGGTTGCAGGAGAACCCTTACTCTGGTTTCTCAGTCTGTTTCCTAGTGCCGGTTTGAAGTGCCTGCCGTTTTCACTGTAAAACCGAGTTGGAGCTTGGACCTCCCCATATATATGTATGGAGTGGAGTTGGCAACTGAAAAGAAACTTTGTGTTCCCTTCAAGCTAGGTGAAGGACGGCTTTCACACACACTTATCTCTCAGAACTGAGCATGTGGAGAGACGTTCGTTCATCCAGCACAAAGGGAACGGGTTGCAGGAGAAACCCTTACTCTGGTTTCTCAGTCTGTTTCCTAGTGCCGGTTTGAAGTGCCCGCCGTTTTCACTGTAAAACCGAGTTGGAGCTTGTACCTCCCCTTATATATGTATCGAGTGGAGTTTGCAACTGAAAATAACTTTGTGTTCCCTTCAAGCTAGGTGAAGGACGGCTTTCACACACACTTATCTCTCAGAACTGAGCATGTGGAGAGACGTTCGTTCATCCAGCACAAAGGGAACGGGTTGCAGGAGAAACCCTTACTCTGGTTTCTCATTCTGTTTCCTAGTGCCGGTTTGAAGTGCCTGCCGTTTTCACTGTAAAACCGAGTTGCAGCTTGTACCTCCCCATATATATGTATGGAGTGGAGTTGGCAACTGAAAAGAAACTTTGTGTTCCCTTCAAGCTAGTTGAAGGATGGCTTTCACACGCACTTATCTCTCAGAACTGAGCATGTGGAGAGACGTTCGTTCATCCAGCACAAAGGGAACGGGTTTCAGGAGAAACCCTTACTCTGGTTTCTTAGTCTGTTTCCTAGGGCCGGTTTGAAGTGCCCGCCGTTTTCACTGTAAAACCGAGTTGGAGCTTGTACCTCCCCTTATATATGTATCGAGTGGAGTTTGCAACTGAAAAGAAACTTTGTGTTCCCTTCAAGCTAAGTGAAGGACGGCTTTCACACACACTTATCTCTCAGAACTGAGCATGTGGAGAGACGTTCGTTCATCCAGCACAAAGGGAACGGGTTGCAGGAGAAACCCTTACTCTGGTTTCTCAGTCTGTTTCCTAGTGCCGGTTTGAAGTGCCTGCCGTTTTCACTGTAAAACCGAGTTGGAGCTTGTACCTCCCCATATATATGTATGGAGTGGAGTTGGCAACTGAAAAGAAACTTTGTGTTCCCTTCAAGGTAGGTGAAGGACGGCTTTCACACACACTTATCTCTCAGAACTGAGCATGTGGAGAGACGTTCGTTGATCCAGCACAAAGGGAACGGGTTGCAGGAGAAACCCTTACTCTGGTTTCTCAGTCTGTTTCCTAGTGCCGGTTTGAAGTGCCTGCCGTTTTCACTGTAAAACCGAGTTGGAGCTTGTACCTCCCCATATATATGTATGGAGTGGAGTTGGCAACTGAAAAGAAACTTTGTGTTCCCTTCAAGCTAGGTGAAGGACGGCTTTCACACACACTTATCTCTCAGAACTGAGCATGTGGAGAGACGTTCGTTCATCCAGCACAAAGGGAACGGGTTGCAGGAGAACCCTTACTCTGGTTTCTCAGTCTGTTTCCTAGTGCCGGTTTGAAGTGCCTGCCGTTTTCACTGTAAAACCGAGTTGGAGCTTGGACCTCCCCATATATATGTATGGAGTGGAGTTGGCAACTGAAAAGAAACTTTGTGTTCCCTTCAAGCTAGGTGAAGGACGGCTTTCACACACACTTATCTCTCAGAACTGAGCATGTGGAGAGACGTTCGTTCATCCAGCACAAAGGGAACGGGTTGCAGGAGAACCCTTACTCTGGTTTCTCAGTCTGTTTCCTAGTGCCGGTTTGAAGTGCCTGCCGTTTTCACTGTAAAACCGAGTTGGAGCTTGGACCTCCCCATATATATGTATGGAGTGGAGTTGGCAACTGAAAAGAAACTTTGTGTTCCCTTCAAGCTAGGTGAAGGACGGCTTTCACACACACTTATCTCTCAGAACTGAGCATGTGGAGAGACGTTCGTTCATCCAGCACAAAGGGAACGGGTTGCAGGAGAAACCCTTACTCTGGTTTCTCATTCTGTTTCCTAGTGCCGGTTTGAAGTGCCCGCCGTTTTCACTGTAAAACCGAGTTGGAGCTTGTACCTCCCCTTATATATGTATCGAGTGGAGTTTGCAACTGAAAATAACTTTGTGTTCCCTTCAAGCTAGGTGAAGGACGGCTTTCACACACACTTATCTCTCAGAACTGAGCATGTGGAGAGACGTTCGTTCATCCAGCACAAAGGGAACGGGTTGCAGGAGAAACCCTTACTCTGGTTTTTCAGTCTGTTTCCTAGTGCCGGTTTGAAGTGCCTGCCGTTTTCACTGTAAAACCGAGTTGCAGCTTGTACCTCCCCATATATATGTATGGAGTGGAGTTGGCAACTGAAAAGAAACTTTGTGTTCCCTTCAAGCTAGTTGAAGGATGGCTTTCACACGCACTTATCTCTCAGAACTGAGCATGTGGAGAGACGTTCGTTCATCCAGCACAAAGGGAACGGGTTGCAGGAGAAACCCTTACTCTGGTTTCTTAGTCTGTTTCCTAGGGCCGGTTTGAAGTGCCCGCCGTTTTCACTGTAAAACCGAGTTGGAGCTTGTACCTCCCCTTATATATGTATCGAGTGGAGTTTGCAACTGAAAAGAAACTTTGTGTTCCCTTCAAGCTAGGTGAAGGACGGCTTTCACACACACTTATCTCTCAGAACTGAGCATGTGGAGAGACGTTCGTTGATCCAGCACAAAGGGAACGGGTTGCAGGAGAAACCCTTACTCTGGTTTCTCAGTCTGTTTCCTAGTGCCGGTTTGAAGTGCCTGCCGTTTTCACTGTAAAACCGAGTTGGAGCTTGTACCTCCCCATATATATGTATGGAGTGGTGTTGGCAACTGAAAAGAAACTTTGTGTTCCCTTCAAGGTAGGTGAAGGACGGCTTTCACACACACTTATCTCTCAGAACTGAGCATGTGGAGAGACGTTCGTTGATCCAGCACAAAGGGAACGGGTTGCAGGAGAAACCCTTACTCTGGTTTCTCAGTCTGTTTCCTAGTGCCGGTTTGAAGTGCCTGCCGTTTTCACTGTAAAACCGAGTTGGAGCTTGTACCTCCCCATATATATGTATGGAGTGGAGTTGGCAACTGAAAAGAAACTTTGTGTTCCCTTCAAGCTAGGTGAAGGACGGCTTTCACACACACTTATCTCTCAGAACTGAGCATGTGGAGAGACGTTCGTTCATCCAGCACAAAGGGAACGGGCTGCAGGAGAACCCTTACTCTGGTTTCTCAGTCTGTTTCCTAGTGCCGGTTTGAAGTGCCTGCCGTTTTCACTGTAAAACCGAGTTGGAGCTTGTACCTCCCCATATATATGTATGGAGTGGAGTTGGCAACTGAAAAGAAACTTTGTGTTCCCTTCAAGCTAGGTGAAGGACGGCTTTCACACACACTTATCTCTCAGAACTGAGCATGTGGAGAGACGTTCGTTCATCCAGCACAAAGGGAACGGGTTGCAGGAGAAACCCTTACTCTGGTTTCTCAGTCTGTTTCCTAGTGCCGGTTTGAAGTGCCTGCCGTTTTCACTGTAAAACCGAGTTGGAGCTTGTACCTCCCCATATATATGTATGGAGTGGAGTTGGCAACTGAAAAGAAACTTTGTGTTCCCTTCAAGCTAGGTGAAGGACGGCTTTCACACACACTTATCTCTCAGAACTGAGCATGTGGAGAGACGTTCGTTCATCCAGCACAAAGGGAACGGGTTGCAGGAGAACCCTTACTCTGGTTTCTCAGTCTGTTTCCTAGTGCCGGTTTGAAGTGCCTGCCGTTTTCACTGTAAAACCGAGTTGGAGCTTGGACCTCCCCATATATATGTATGGAGTGGAGTTGGCAACTGAAAAGAAACTTTGTGTTCCCTTCAAGCTAGGTGAAGGACGGCTTTCACACACACTTATCTCTCAGAACTGAGCATGTGGAGAGACGTTCGTTCATCCAGCACAAAGGGAACGGGTTGCAGGAGAAACCCTTACTCTGGTTTCTCAGTCTGTTTCCTAGTGCCGGTTTGAAGTGCCTGCCGATTTCACTGTGAAACCGAGTTGGAGCTTGTACCTCCCCATATATATGTATGGAGTGTAGTTGGCAACTGAAAAGAAACTTTGTGTTCCCTTCAAGCTAGGTGAAGGACGGCTTTCACACACACTTATCTCTCAGAACTGAGCATGTGGAGAGACGTTCGTTCATCCAGCACAAAGGGAACGGGTTGCAGGAGAAACCCTTACTCTGGATTCTCAGTCTGTTTCCTAGTGCCGGTTTGAAGTGCCTGCCGTTTTCACTGTAAAACCGAGTTGGAGCTTGGACCCCCCCTTTTATATGTATGGATTGGAGTTGGCAACTGAAAAGAAACTTTGTGTTCCCTTCAAGCTAGGTGAAGGACGGCTTTCACACACACTTATCTCTCAGAACTCAGCATGTGGAGAGACGTTCGTTCATCCAGCACAAAGGGAACGGGTTGCAGGAGAAACCCTTACTCTGGTTTCTCAGTCTGTTTCCTAGTGCCGGTTTGAAGTGCCTGCCGTTTTCACTGTAAAACCGAGTTGGAGCTTGGACCTCCACATATATATGTATGGAGTGGAGTTGGCAACTGAAAAGAAACTTTGTGTTCCCTTCAAGCTATTTGAAGGATGGCTTTCACACGCACTTATCTCTCAGAACTGAGCATGTGGAGAGACGTTCGTTCATCCAGCACAAAGGGAACAGGTTGCAGGAGAAACCCTTACTCTGGTTTCTCAGTCTGTTTCCTAGTGCCGGTTTGAAGTGCCCGCCGTTTTCACTGTAAAACCGAGTTGGAGCTTGTACCTCCCCTTATATATGTATCGAGTGGAGTTTGCAACTGAAAAGAAACTTTGTGTTCCCTTCAAGCTAGGTGAAGGACGGCTTTCACACACACTTATCTCTCAGAACTGAGCATGTGGAGAGACGTTCGTTCATCCAGCACAAAGGGAACGGGTTGCAGGAGAAACCCTTACTCTGGTTTTTCAGTCTGTTTCCTAGTGCCGGTTTGAAGTGCCTGCCGTTTTCACTGTAAAACCGAGTTGCAGCTTGTACCTCCCCATATATATGTATGGAGTGGAGTTGGCAACTGAAAAGAAACTTTGTGTTCCCTTCAAGCTAGTTGAAGGATGGCTTTCACACGCACTTATCTCTCAGAACTGAGCATGTGGAGAGACGTTCGTTCATCCAGCACAAAGGGAACGGGTTGCAGGAGAAACCCTTACTCTGGTTTCTTAGTCTGTTTCCTAGGGCCGGTTTGAAGTGCCCGCCGTTTTCACTGTAAAACCGAGTTGGAGCTTGTACCTCCCCTTATATATGTATCGAGTGGAGTTTGCAACTGAAAAGAAACTTTGTGTTCCCTTCAAGCTAGGTGAAGGACGGCTTTCACACACACTTATCTCTCAGAACTGAGCATGTGGAGAGACGTTCGTTCATCCAGCACAAAGGGAACGGGTTGCAGGAGAACCCTTACTCTGGTTTCTCAGTCTGTTTCCTAGTGCCGGTTTGAAGTGCCCGCCGTTTTCACTGTAAAACCGAGTTGGAGCTTGTACCTCCCCTTATATATGTATCGAGTGGAGTTGGCAACTGAAAAGAAACTTTGTGTTCCCTTCAAGCTAGGTGAAGGACGGCTTTCACACACACTTATCTCTCAGAACTGAGCATGTGGAGAGACGTTCGTTCATCCAGCACAAAGGGAACGGGTTGCAGGAGAAACCCTTATTCTGGTTTCTCAGTCTGTTTCCTAGTGCCGGTTTGAAGTGCCTGCCGTTTTCACTGTAAAACCGAGTTGCAGCTTGTACCTCCCCATATATATGTATGGAGTGGAGTTGGCAACTGAAAAGAAACTTTGTGTTCCCTTCAAGCTAGTTGAAGGATGGCTTTCACACGCACATATCTCTCAGAACTGAGCATGTGGAGAGACGTTCGTTCATCCAGCACAAAGGGAACGGGTTGCAGGAGAAACCCTTACTCTGGTTTCTTAGTCTGTTTCCTAGGGCCGGTTTGAAGTGCCCGCCGTTTTCACTGTAAAACCGAGTTGGAGCTTGTACCTCCCCTTATATATGTATCGAGTGGAGTTTGCAACTGAAAAGAAACTTTGTGTTCCCTTCAAGCTAGGTGAAGGACGGCTTTCACACACACTTATCTCTCAGAACTCAGCATGTGGAGAGACGTTCGTTCATCCAGCACAAAGGGAACGGGTTGCAGGAGAAACCCTTACTCTGGTTTCTCAGTCTGTTTCCTAGTGCCGGTTTGAAGTGCCTGCCGTTTTCACTGTAAAACCGAGTTGGAGCTTGGACCTCCACATATATATGTATGGAGTGGAGTTGGCAACTGAAAAGAAACTTTGTGTTCCCTTCAAGCTATTTGAAGGATGGCTTTCACACGCACTTATCTCTCAGAACTGAGCATGTGGAGAGACGTTCGTTCATCCAGCACAAAGGGAACGGGTTGCAGGAGAAACCCTTACTCTGGTTTCTCAGTCTGTTTCCTAGTGCCGGTTTGAAGTGCCCGCCGTTTTCACTGTAAAACCGAGTTGGAGCTTGTACCTCCCCTTATATATGTATGGAGTGGAGTTTGCAACTGAAAAGAAACTTTGTGTTCCCTTCAAGCTAGGTGAAGGACGGCTTTCACACACACTTATCTCTCAGAACTGAGCATGTGGAGAGACGTTCGTTCATCCAGCACAAAGGGAACGGGTTGCAGGAGAAACCCTTACTCTGGTTTTTCAGTCTGTTTCCTAGTGCCGGTTTGAAGTGCCTGCCGTTTTCACTGTAAAACCGAGTTGCAGCTTGTACCTCCCCATATATATGTATGGTGTGGAGTTGGCAACTGAAAAGAAACTTTGTGTTCCCTTCAAGCTAGTTGAAGGATGGCTTTCACACGCACTTATCTCTCAGAACTGAGCATGTGGAGAGACTTTCGTTCATCCAGCACAAAGGGAACGGGTTGCAGGAGAAACCCTTACTCTGGTTTCTTAGTCTGTTTCCTAGGGCCGGTTTGAATTGCCCGCCGTTTTCACTGTAAAACCGAGTTGGAACTTGTACCTCCCCTTATATATGTATCGAGTGGAGTTTGCAACTGAAAAGAAACTTTGTGTTCCCTTCAAGCTAGGTGAAGGACGGCTTTCACACACACTTATCTCTCAGAACTGAGCATGTGGAGAGACGTTCGTTCATCCAGCACAAAGGGAACGGGTTGCAGGAGAAACCCTTACTCTGGTTTCTCAGTCTGTTTCCTAGTGCCGGTTTGAAGTGCCTGCCGTTTTCACTGTAAAACCGAGTTGGAGCTTGGACCTCCCCATATATATGTATGGAGTGGAGTTGGCAACTGAAAAGAAACTTTGTGTTCCCTTCAAGCTAGGTGAAGGACGGCTTTCACACACACTTATCTCTCAGAACTGAGCATGTGGAGAGACGTTCGTTCATCCAGCACAAAGGGAACGGGTTGCAGGAGAACCCTTACTCTGGTTTCTCAGTCTGTTTCCTAGTGCCGGTTTGAAGTGCCTGCCGTTTTCACTGTAAAACCGAGTTGGAGCTTGGACCTCCCCATATATATGTATGGAGTGGAGTTGGCAACTGAAAAGAAACTTTGTGTTCCCTTCAAGCTAGGTGAAGGACGGCTTTCACACACACTTATCTCTCAGAACTGAGCATGTGGAGAGACGTTCGTTCATCCAGCACAAAGGGAACGGGTTGCAGGAGAAACCCTTACTCTGGTTTCTCAGTCTGTTTCCTAGTGCCGGTTTGAAGTGCCCGCCGTTTTCACTGTAAAACCGAGTTGGAGCTTGTACCTCCCCTTATATATGTATCGAGTGGGGTTTGCAACTGAAAAGAAACTTTGTGTTCCCTTCAAGCTAGGTGAAGGACGGCTTTCACACACACTTATCTCTCAGAACTGAGCATGTGGATAGACGTTCGTTCATCCAGCACAAAGGGAACGGGTTGCAGGAGAAACCCTTACTCTGGTTTCTCAGTCTGTTTCCTAGTGCCGGTTTGAAGTGCCTGCCGTTTTCACTGTAAAACCGAGTTGCAGCTTGTACCTCCCCATATATATGTATGGAGTGGAGTTGGCAACTGAAAAGAAACTTTGTGTTCCCTTCAAGCTAGTTGAAGGATGGCTTTCACACGCACTTATCTCTCAGAACTGAGCATGTGGAGAGACGTTCGTTCATCCAGCACACAAGGGAACGGGTTGCAGGAGAAACCCTTACTCTGGTTTCTTAGTCTGTTTCCTAGGGCCGGTTTGAAGTGCCCGCCGTTTTCACTGTAAAACCGAGTTGGAGCTTGTACCTCCCCTTATATATGTATCGAGTGGAGTTTGCAACTGAAAAGAAACTTTGTGTTCCCTTCAAGCTAGGTGAAGGACGGCTTTCACACACACTTATCTCTCAGAACTGAGCATGTGGAGAGACGTTCCTTCATCCAGCACAAAGGGAACGGGTTGCAGGAGAAACCCTTACTCTGGTTTCTCAGTCTGTTTCCTAGTGCCGGTTTGAAGTGCCTGCCGTTTTCACTGTAAAACCGAGTTGGAGCTTGTACCTCCCCATATATATGTATGGAGTGGAGTTGGCAACTGAAAAGAAACTTTGTGTTCCCTTCAAGCTAGGTGAAGGACGGCTTTCACACACACTTATCTCTCAGAACTGAGCATGTGGAGAGACGTTCGTTCATCCAGCACACAAGGGAACGGATTGCAGGAGAATCCCTTACTCTGGTTTCTCAGTCTGTTTCCTAGTGCCGGTTTGAAGTGCCTGCCGTTTTCACTGTAAAACCGAGTTGGAGCTTGGACCTCCCCATATATATGTATGGAGTGGAGTTGGCAACTGAAAAGAAACTTTGTGTTCCCTTCAAGCTAGGTGAAGGACAGCTTTCACACACACTTATCTCTCAGAACTGAGCATGTGGAGAGACGTTCGTTCATCCAGCACAAAGGGAACGGGTTGCAGGAGAAACCCTTACTCTGGTTTCTCAGTCTGTTTCCTAGTGCCGGTTTGAAGTGCCTGCCGTTTTCACTGTAAAACCGAGTTGGAGCTTGGACCTCCACATATATATGTATGGAGTGGAGTTGGCAACTGAAAAGAAACTTTGTGTTCCCTTCAAGCTATTTGAAGGATGGCTTTCACACGCACTTATCTCTCAGAACTGAGCATGTGGAGAGACGTTCGTTCATCCAGCACAAAGGGAACGGGTTGCAGGAGAAACCCTTACTCTGGTTTCTCAGTCTGTTTCCTAGTGCCGGTTTGAAGTGCCCGCCGTTTTCACTGTAAAACCGAGTTGGAGCTTGTACCTCCCCTTATATATGTATCGAGTGGAGTTTGCAACTGAAAAGAAACTTTGTGTTCCCTTCAAGCTAGGTGAAGGACGGCTTTCACACACACTTATCTCTCAGAACTGAGCATGTGGAGAGACGTTCGTTCATCCAGCACAAAGGGAACGGGTTGCAGGAGAAACCCTTACTCTGGTTTTTCAGTCTGTTTCCTTGTGCCGGTTTGAAGTGCCTGCCGTTTTCACTGTAAAACCGAGTTGCAGCTTGTACCTCCCCATATATATGTATGGTGTGGAGTTGGCAACTGAAAAGAAACTTTGTGTTCCCTTCAAGCTAGTTGAAGGATGGCTTTCACACGCACTTATCTCTCAGAACTGAGCATGTGGAGAGACTTTCGTTCATCCAGCACAAAGGGAACGGGTTGCAGGAGAAACCCTTACTCTGGTTTCTTAGTCTGTTTCCTAGGGCCGGTTTGAATTGCCCGCCGTTTTCACTGTAAAACCGAGTTGGAACTTGTACCTCCCCTTATATATGTATCGAGTGGAGTTTGCAACTGAAAAGAAACTTTGTGTTCCCTTCAAGCTAGGTGAAGGACGGCTTTCACACACACTTATCTCTCAGAACTGAGCATGTGGAGAGACGTTCGTTCATCCAGCACAAAGGGAACGGGTTGCAGGAGAAACCCTTACTCTGGTTTCTCAGTCTGTTTCCTAGTGCCGGTTTGAAGTGCCTGCCGTTTTCACTGTAAAACCGAGTTGGAGCTTGGACCTCCCCATATATATGTATGGAGTGGAGTTGGCAACTGAAAAGAAACTTTGTGTTCCCTTCAAGCTAGTTGAAGGACGGCTTTCACACACACTTATCTCTCAGAACTGAGCATGTGGAGAGACGTTCGTTCATCCAGCACAAAGGGAACGGGTTACAGGAGAACCCTTACTCTGGTTTCTCAGTCTGTTTCCTAGTGCCGGTTTGAAGTGCCTGCCGTTTTCACTGTAAAACCGAGTTGGAGCTTGGACCTCCCCATATATATGTATGGAGTGGAGTTGGCAACTGAAAAGTAACTTTGTGTTCCCTTCAAGCTAGGTGAAGGACGGCTTTCACACACACTTATCTCTCAGAACTGAGCATGTGGAGAGACGTTCGTTCATCCAGCACAAAGGGAACGGGTTGCAGGAGAAACCCTTACTCTGGTTTCTCAGTCTGTTTCCTAGTGCCGGTTTGAAGTGCCCGCCGTTTTCACTGTAAAACCGAGTTGGAGCTTGTACCTCCCCTTATATATGTATCGAGTGGAGTTTGCAACTGAAAAGAAACTTTGTGTTCCCTTCAAGCTAGGTGAAGGACGGCTTTCACACACACTTATCTCTCAGAACTGAGCATGTGGAGAGACGTTCGTTCATCCAGCACAAAGGGAACGGGTTGCAGGAGAAACCCTTACTCTGGTTTCTCAGTCTGTTTCCTAGTGCCGGTTTGAAGTGCCTGCCGTTTTCACTGTAAAACCGAGTTGCAGCTTGTACCTCCCCATATATATGTATGGAGTGGAGTTGGCAACTGAAAAGAAACTTTGTGTTCCCTTCAAGCTAGGTGAAGGATGGCTTTCACACGCACTTATCTCTCAGAACTGAGCATGTGGAGAGACGTTCGTTCATCCAGCACAAAGGGAACGGGTTGCAGGAGAAACCCTTACTCTGGTTTCTTAGTCTGTTTCCTAGGGCCGGTTTGAAGTGCCCGCCGTTTTCACTGTAAAACCGAGTTGGAGCTTGTACCTCCCCTTATATATGTATCGAGTGGAGCTTGCAACTGAAAAGAAACTTTGTGTTCCCTTCAAGCTAGGTGAAGGACGGCTTTCACACACACTTATCTCTCAGAACTGAGCATGTGGAGAGACGTTCCTTCATCCAGCACAAAGGGAACGGGTTGCAGGAGAAACCCTTACTCTGGTTTCTCAGTCTGTTTCCTAGTGCCGGTTTGAAGTGCCTGCCGTTTTCACTGTAAAACCGAGTTGGAGCTTGTACCTCCCCATATATATGTATGGAGTGGAGTTGGCAACTGAAAAGAAACTTTGTGTTCCCTTCAAGCTAGGTGAAGGACGGCTTTCACACACACTTATCTCTCAGAACTGAGCATGTGGAGAGACGTTCGTTCATCCAGCACACAAGGGAACGGATTGCAGGAGAATCCCTTACTCTGGTTTCTCAGTCTGTTTCCTAGTGCCGGTTTGAAGTGCCTGCCGTTTTCACTGTAAAACCGAGTTGGAGCTTGGACCTCCCCATATATATGTATGGAGTGGAGTTGGCAACTGAAAAGAAACTTTGTGTTCCCTTCAAGCTAGGTGAAGGACAGCTTTCACACACACTTATCTCTCAGAACTGAGCATGTGGAGAGACGTTCGTTCATCCAGCACAAAGGGAACGGGTTGCAGGAGAAACCCTTACTCTAGTTTCTCAGTCTGTTTCCTAGTGCCGGTTTGAAGTGCCTGCCGTTTTCACTGTAAAACAGAGTTGGAGCTTGTACCTCCCCATATATATGTATGGAGTGGAGTTGGCAACTGAAAAGAAACATTGTGTTCCCTTCAAGCTAGGTGAAGGACGGCTTTCACACACACTTATCTCTCAGAACTGAGCATGTGGAGAGACGTTCGTTCATCCAGCACAAAGGGAACGGGTTGCAGGAGAAACCCTTACTCTGGTTTCTCAGTCTGTTTCCTAGTGCCGGTTTGAAGTGCCTGCCGTTTTCACTGTAAAACCGAGTAGGAGCTTGGACCTCCACATATATATGTATGGTGTGGAGTTTGCAAATGAAAAGAAACTTTGTGTTCCCTTCAAGCTAGGTGAAAGATGGCTTTCACACACACTTATCTCTCAGAACTGAGCATGTGGAGAGACGTTCGTTCATCCAGCACAAAGGGAACGGGTTGCAGGAGAAACCCTTACTCTGGTTTCTCAGTCTGTTTCCTAGTGCCGGTTTGAAGTGCCTGCCGTTTTCACTGTAAAACCGAGTTGGAGCTTGTACCTCCAAATATATATGTATGGAGTGGAGTTGGCAACTGAAAAGAAACTTTGTGTTCCCTTCAAGCTAGGTGAAGGACGGCTTTCACACACACTTATCTCTCAGAACTGAGCATGTGGAGAGACGTTCGTTCATCCAGCACAAAGGGAACGGGTTGCAGGAGAAACCCTTACTCTGGTTTCTCAGTCTGTTTCCTAGTGCCGGTTTGAAGTGCCTGCCGTTTTCACTGTAAAACCGAGTTGCAGCTTGTACCTCCCCATATATATGTATGGAGTGGGGTTGGCAACTGAAAAAAAACTTTGTGTTCCCTTCAAGCTAGGTGAAGGACGGCTTTCACACACAGTTATCTCTCAGAACTGAGCATGTGGAGAGACGTTCGTTCATCCAGCACAAAGGGAACGGGTTGCAGGAGAAACCCTTACTCTGGTTTCTCAGTCTGTTTCCTAGTGCCGGTTTGAAGTGCCCGCCGTTTTCACTGTAAAACCGAGTTGGAGCTTGTACCTCCCCATATATATGTATGGAGTGGAGTTGGCAACTGAAAAGAAACTTTGTGTTCCCTTCAAGCTAGGTGAAGGACGGCTTTCACACACACTTATCTCTCAGAACTGAGCATGTGGAGAGACGTTCGTTCATCCAGCACAAAGGGAACGGGTTGCAGGGGAAACCCTTACTCTGGTTTCTCAGTCTGTTTCCTAGTGCCGGTTTGAAGTGCCTGCCGTTTTCACTGTAAAACCGAGTTGCAGCTTGTTCCGCCCCATATATATGTATGGAGTGGAGTTGGCAACTGAAAAGAAACTTTGTGTTCCCTTCAAGCTAGGTGAAGGACGGCTTTCACACACACTTATCTCTCAGAACTGAGCATGTGGAGAGACGTTCGTTCATCCAGCGCAAAGGGAACGGGTTGCAGGAGAAACCCTTACTCTGGTTTCTCAGTCTGTTTCCTAGTGCCGGTTTGAAGTGCCTGCCGATTTCACTGTGAAACCGAGCTGGAGCTTGTACCTCCCCATATATATGTATGGAGTGTAGTTGGCAACTGAAAAGAAACTTTGTGTTCCCTTCAAGCTAGGTGAAGGACGGCTTTCACACACACTTATCTCTCAGAACTGAGCATGTGGAGAGACGTTCGTTCATCCAGCACAAAGGGAACGGGTTGCAGGAGAAACCCTTACTCTGGATTCTCAGTCTGTTTCCTAGTGCCGGTTTGAAGTGCCTGCCGTTTTCACTGTAAAACCGAGTTGGAGCTTGGACCTCCCCATATATATGTATGGATTGGAGTTGGCAACTGAAAAGAAACTTTGTGTTCCCTTCAAGCTAGGTGAAGGACGGCTTTCACACACACTTATCTCTCAGAACTGAGCATGTGGAGAGACGTTCGTTCATCCAGCACAAAGGGAACGGGTTGCAGGAGAAACCCTTACTCTGGTTTCTCAGTCTGTTTCCTAATGCCGGTTTGAAGTGCCTGCCGTTTTCACTGTAAAACCGAGTTGGAGCTTGGACGTCCCCATATATATGTATGGAGTGGAGTTGGCAACTGAAAAGAAACTTTGTGTTCCCTTCAAGCTAGGTGAAGGACGGCTTTTACACACACTTATCTCTCAGAACTGAGCATGTGGAGAGACGTTCGTTCATCCAGCACAAAGGGAACGGGTTGCAGGAGAACCCTTACTCTGGTTTCTCAGTCTGTTTCCTAGTGCCGGTTTGAAGTGCCTGCCGTTTTCACTGTAAAACCGAGTTGGAGCTTGGACATCCCCATATATATGTATGGAGTGGAGTTGGCAACTGAAAAGAAACTTTGTGTTCCCTTCAAGCTAGGTGAAGGACGGCTTTCACACACACTTATCTCTCAGAACTGAGCATGTGGAGAGACGTTCGTTCATCCAGCACAAAGGGAACGGGTTGCAGGAGAAACCCTTACTCTGGTTTCTCAGTCTGTTTCCTAGTGCCGGTTTGAAGTGCCCGCCGTTTTCACTGTAAAACCGAGTTGGAGCTTGTACCTCCCCTTATATATGTATCGAGTGGAGTTTGCAACTGAAAAGAAACTTTGTGTTCCCTTCAAGCTAGGTGAAGGACGGCTTTCACACACACTTATCTCTCAGAACTGAGCATGTGGAGAGACGTTCGTTCATCCAGCACAAAGGGAACGGGTTGCAGGAGAAACCCTTACTCTGGTTTCTCAGTCTGTTTCCTAGTGCCGGTTGGAAGTGCCTGCCGTTTTGACTGTAAAACCGAGTTGGACTTTGGACCTCCCCATATATATGTATGGAGTGGAGTTGGCAACTGAAAAGAAACTTTGTGTTCCCTTCAAGCTAGGTGAAGGACGGCTTTCACACACACTTATCTCTCAGAACTGAGCATGTGGAGACACGTTCGTTCATCCAGCACAAAGGGAACGGGTTGCAGGAGAAACCCTTACTCTGGTTTCTCAGTCTGTTTCCTAGTGCCGGTTTGAAGTGCCTGCCTTTTTCACTGTAAAACCGAGTTGGAGCTTGTACCCTCCCATATATATTTATGGAGTGGAGTTGGCAACTGAAAAGAAACTTTGTGTTCCCTTCAAGCTAGGTGAAGGACGGCTTTCACACACAATTATCTCTCAGAACTGAGCATGTGGAGAGACGTTCGTTCATCCAGCACAAAGGGAACGGGTTGCAGGAGAAACCCTTACTCTGGATTCTCAGTCTGTTTCCTAGTGCCGGTTTGAAGTGCCTGCCGTTTTCACTGTAAAACCGAGTTGGAGCTTGTACCACCCCATATATATGTATGGAGTGGAGTTGGCAACTGAAAAGAAACTTTGTGTTCCCTTCAAGCTAGGTGAAGGACGGCTTTCACACACACTTATCTCTCAGAACTGAGCATGTGGAGAGACGTTCGTTCATCCAGCACAAAGGGAACGGGTTGCAGGAGAAACCCTTACTCTGGTTTCTCAGTCTGTTTCCTAGTGCCGGTTTGAAGTGCCTGCCGTTTTCACTGTAAAACCTAGTTGGAGCTTGTACCTCCCCATATATATGTATGGAGTGGGTTGGCAACTGAAAAGAAACTTTGTGTTCCCTTCAAGCTAGGTGAAGGACGGCTTTCACACACACTTATCTCTCAGAACTGAGCATGTGGAGAGACGTTCGTTCATCCAGCACAAAGGGAACGGGTTGCAGGAGAAACCCTTACTCTGGTTTCTCAGTCTGTTTCCTAGTGCCGGTTTGAAGTGCCTGCCGTTTTCACTGTAAAACCGAGTTGGAGCTTGTTCCTCCAGATATATATGTATGGAGTGGAGTTTGCAACTGAAAAGAAACTTTGTGTTCCCTTCAAGCTAGGTGAAGGACGGCTTTCACACACACTTATCTCTCAGAACTGAGCATGTGGAGAGACGTTCGTTCATCCAGCACAAAGGGAACGGGTTGCAGGGGAAACCCTTACTCTGGTTTCTCAGTCTGTTTCCTAGTGCCGGTTTGAAGTGCCTGCCGTTTTCACTGTAAAACCGAGTTGGAGCTTGTTCCGCCCCATATATATGTATGGAGTGGAGTTGGCAACTGAAAAGAAACTTTGTGTTCCCTTCAAGCTAGGTGAAGGACGGCTTTCACACACACTTATCTCTCAGAACTGAGCATGTGGAGAGACGTTCGTTCATCCAGCACAAAGGGAACGGGTTGCAGGAGAAACCCTTACTCTGGTTTCTCAGTCTGTTTCCTAGTGCCGGTTTGAAGTGCCTGCCGATTTCACTGTGAAACCGAGTTGGAGCTTGTACCTCCCCATATATATGTATGGAGTGTAGTTGGCAACTGAAAAGAAACTTTGTGTTCCCTTCAAGCTAGGTGAAGGACGGCTTTCACACACACTTATCTCTCAGAACTGAGCATGTGGAGAGACGTTCGTTCATCCAGCACAAAGGGAACGGGTTGCAGGAGAAACCCTTACTCTGGATTCTCTGTCTCTTTCCTAGTGCCGGTTTGAAGTGCCTGCCGTTTTCACTGTAAAACCGAGTTGGAGCTTGGACCTCCCCATATATATGTATGGATTGGAGTTGGCAACTGAAAAGAAACTTTGTGTTCCCTTCAAGCTAGGTGAAGGACGGCTTTCACACACACTTATCTCTCAGAACTGAGCATGTGGAGAGACGTTCGTTCATCCAGCACAAAGGGAACGGGTTGCAGGAGAAACCCTTACTCTGGTTTCTCAGTATGTTTCCTAGTGCCGGTTTGAAGTGCCCGCCGTTTTCACTGTAAAACCGAGTTGGAGCTTGTACCTCCCCTTATATATGTATCGAGTGGAGTTTGCAACTGAAAAGAAACTTTGTGTTCCCTTCAAGCTAGGTGAAGGACGGCTTTCACACACACTTATCTCTCAGAACTGAGCATGTGGAGAGACGTTCGTTCATCCAGCACAAAGGGAACGGGTTGTAGGAGAAACCCTTACTCTGGTTTTTCAGTCTGTTTCCTAGTGCCGGTTTGAAGTGCCTGCCGTTTTCACTGTAAAACCGAGTTGCAGCTTGTACCTCCCCATATATATGTATGGAGTGGAGTTGGCAACTGAAAAGAAACTTTGTGTTCCCTTCAAGCTAGTTGAAGGATGGCTTTCACACGCACTTATCTCTCAGAACTGAGCATGTGGAGAGACGTTCTTTCATCCAGCACAAAGGGAACGGGTTGCAGGAGAAACCCTTACTCTGGATTCTTAGTCTGTTTCCTAGGGCCGGTTTGAAGTGCCTGCCGTTTTCACTGTAAAACCGAGTTGGAGCTTGTACCTCCCCTTATATATGTATCGAGTGGAGTTTGCAACTGAAAAGAAACTTTGTGTTCCCTTCAAGCTAGGTGAAGGACGGCTTTCACACACACTTATCTCTCAGAACTGAGCATGTGGAGAGACGTTCGTTCATCCAGCACAAAGGGAACGGGTTGCAGGTGAAACCCTTACTCTGGTTTCTCAGTCTGTTTCCTAGTGCCGGTTTGAAGTGCCTGCCGTTTTCACTGTAAAACCGAGTTGGAGCTTGTACCTCCCCATATATATGTATGGAGTGGAGTTGGCAACTGAAAAGAAACTTTGTGTTCCCTTCAAGGTAGGTGAAGGACGGCTTTCACACACACTTATCTCTCAGAACTGAGCATGTGGAGAGACGTTCGTTCATCCAGCACAAAGGGAACGGGTTGCAGGAGAAACCCTTACTCTGGTTTCTCAGTCTGTTTCCTAGTGCCGGTTTGAAGTGCCTGCCGTTTTCACTGTAAAACCGAGTTGGAGCTTGTACCTCCCCATATATATGTATGGAGTGGAGTTGGCAACTGAAAAGAAACTTTGTGTTCCCTTCAAGCTAGGTGAAGGACGGCTTTCACACACACTTATCTCTCAGAACTGAGCATGTGTAGAGACGTTCGTTCATCCAGCACAAAGGGAACGGTTTGCAGGAGAAACCCTTACTCTGGTTTCTCAGTCTGTTTCCTTGTGGCGGTTTGAAGTGCCCGCCGTTTTCACTGTAAAACCGAGTTGGAGCTTGTACCTCCCCATATATATGTATGGAGTGGAGTTGGCAACTGAAAAGAAACTTTGTGTTCCCTTCAAGCTAGGTGAAGGACGGCTTTCACACACACTTATCTCTCAGAACTGAGCATGTGGAGAGACGTTCGTTCATCCAGCACAAATGGAAAGGGTTGCAGGAGAAACCCTTACTCTGGTTTCTCAGTCTGTTTCCTAGTGCCGGTTTGAAGTGCCTGCCGTTTTCACTGTAAAACCGAGTTGGAGCTTGTTCCTCCAGATATATATGTATGGAGTGGAGTTTGCAACTGAAAAGAAACTTTGTGTTCCCTTCAAGCTAGGTGAAGGACGGCTTTCACACACACTTATCTCTCAGAACTGAGCATGTGGAGAGACGTTCGTTCATCCAGCACAAAGGGAACGGGTTGCAGGGGAAACCCTTACTCTGGTTTCTCAGTCTGTTTCCTAGTGCCGGTTTGAAGTGCCTGCCGTTTTCACTGTAAAACCGAGTTGGAGCTTGTTCCGCCCCATATATATGTATGGAGTGGAGTTGGCAACTGAAAAGAAACTTTGTGTTCCCTTCAAGCTAGGTGAAGGACGGCTTTCACACACACTTATCTCTCAGAACTGAGCATGTGTAGAGACGTTCGTTCATCCAGCACAAAGGGAACGGTTTGCAGGAGAAACCCTTACTCTGGTTTCTCAGTCTGTTTCCTTGTGGCGGTTTGAAGTGCCCGCCGTTTTCACTGTAAAACCGAGTTGGAGCTTGTACCTCCCCATATATATGTATGGAGTGGAGTTGGCAACTGAAAAGAAACTTTGTGTTCCCTTCAAGCTAGGTGAAGGACGGCTTTCACACACACTTATCTCTCAGAACTGAGCATGTGGAGAGACGTTCGTTCATCCAGCACAAATGGAAAGGGTTGCAGGAGAAACCCTTACTCTGGTTTCTCAGTCTGTTTCCTAGTGCCGGTTTGAAGTGCCTGCCGTTTTCACTGTAAAACCGAGTTGGAGCTTGTTCCTCCAGATATATATGTATGGAGTGGAGTTTGCAACTGAAAAGAAACTTTGTGTTCCCTTCAAGCTAGGTGAAGGACGGCTTTCACACACACTTATCTCTCAGAACTGAGCATGTGGAGAGACGTTCGTTCATCCAGCACAAAGGGAACGGGTTGCAGGGGAAACCCTTACTCTGGTTTCTCAGTCTGTTTCCTAGTGCCGGTTTGAAGTGCCTGCCGTTTTCACTGTAAAACCGAGTTGGAGCTTGTTCCGCCCCATATATATGTATGGAGTGGAGTTGGCAACTGAAAAGAAACTTTGTGTTCCCTTCAAGCTAGGTGAAGGACGGCTTTCACACACACTTATCTCTCAGAACTGAGCATGTGGAGAGACGTTCGTTCATCCAGCACAAAGGGAACGGGTTGCAGGAGAAACCCTTACTCTGGTTTCTCAGTCTGTTTCCTAGTGCCGGTTTGAAGTGCCTGCCGATTTCACTGTGAAACCGAGTTGGAGCTTGTACCTCCCCATATATATGTATGGAGTGTAGTTGGCAACTGAAAAGAAACTTTGTGTTCCCTTCAAGCTAGGTGAAGGACGGCTTTCACACACACTTATCTCTCAGAACTGAGCATGTGGAGAGACGTTCGTTCATCCAGCACAAAGGGAAAGGGTTGCAGGAGAAACCCTTACTCTGGATTCTCTGTCTGTTTCCTAGTGCCGGTTTGAAGTGCCTGCCGTTTTCACTGTAAAACCGAGTTGGAGCTTGGACCTCCCCATATATATGTATGGATTGGAGTTGGCAACTGAAAAGAAACTTTGTGTTCCCTTCAAGCTAGGTGAAGGACGGCTTTGACACACACTTATCTCTCAGAACTGAGCATGTGGAGAGACGTTCGTTCATCCAGCACAAAGGGAACGGATTGCAGGAGAAACCCTTACTCTGGTTTCTCAGTCTGTTTCCTAGTGCCGGTTTGAAGTGCCTGCCGTTTTCACTGTAAAACCGAGTTGGAGCTTGGACCTCCCCATATATATGTATGGAGTGGAGTTGGCAACTGAAAAGAAACTTTGTGTTCCCTTCAAGCTAGGTGAAGGACGGCTTTCACACACACTTATCTCTCAGAACTGAGCATGTGGAGAGACGTTCGTTCATCCAGCACAAAGGGAACGGGTTGCAGGAGAACCCTTACTCTGGTTTCTCAGTCTGTTTCCTAGGGCCGGTTTGAAGTGCCTGCCGTTTTCACTGTAAAACCGAGTTGGAGCTTGGACCTCCCCATATATATGTATGGAGTGGAGTTGGCAACTGAAAAGAAACTTTGTGTTCCCTTCAAGCTAGGTGAAGGACGGCTTTCACACACACTTATCTCTCAGAACTGAGCATGTGGAGAGACGTTCGTTCATCCAGCGCAAAGGGAACGGGTTGCAGGAGAAACCCTTACTCTGGTTTCTCAGTCTGTTTCCTAGTGCCGGTTTGAAGTGCCCGCCGTTTTCACTGTAAAACCGAGTTGGAGCTTGTACCTCCCCTTATATATGTATCGAGTGGAGTTTGCAACTGAAAAGAAACTTTGTGTTCCCTTCAAGCTAGGTGAAGGACGGCTTTCACACACACTTATCTCTCAGAACTGAGCATGTGGAGAGACGTTCGTTCATCCAGCACAAAGGGAACGGGTTGTAGGAGATACCCTTACTCTGGTTTTTCAGTCTGTTTCCTAGTGCCGGTTTGAAGTGCCTGCCGTTTTCACTGTAAAACCGAGTTGCAGCTTGTACCTCCCCATATATATGTATGGAGTGGAGTTGGCAACTGAAAAGAAACTTTGTGTTCCCTTCAAGCTAGTTGAAGGATGGCTTTCACACGCACTTATCTCTCAGAACTGAGCATGTGGAGAGACGTTCTTTCATCCAGCACAAAGGGAACGGGTTGCAGGAGAAACCCTTACTCTGGTTTCTTAGTCTGTTTCCTAGGGACGGTTTGAAGTGCCCGCCGTTTTCACTGTAAAACCGAGTTGGAGCTTGTACCTCCCCTTATATATGTATCGAGTGGAGTTTGCAACTGAAAAGAAACTTTGTGTTCCCTTCAAGCTAGGTGAAGGACGGCTTTCACACACACTTATCTCTCAGAACTGAGCATGTGGAGAGACGTTCGTTCATCCAGCACAAAGGGAACGGGTTGCAGGTGAAACCCTTACTCTGGTTTCTCAGTCTGTTTCCTAGTGCCGGTTTGAAGTGCCTGCCGTTTTCACTGTAAAACCGAGTTGGAGCTTGTACCTCCCCATATATATGTATGGAGTGGAGTTGGCAACTGAAAAGAAACTTTGTGTTCCCTTCAAGGTAGGTGAAGGACGGCTTTCACACACACTTATCTCTCAGAACTGAGCATGTGGAGAGACGTTCGTTGATCCAGCACAAAGGGAACGGGTTGCAGGAGAAACCCTTACTCTGGTTTCTCAGTCTGTTTCCTAGTGCCGGTTTGAAGTGCCTGCCGTTTTCACTGTAAAACCGAGTTGGAGCTTGTACCTCCCCATATATATGTATGGAGTGGAGTTGGCAACTGAAAAGAAACTTTGTGTTCCCTTCAAGCTAGGTGAAGGACGGCTTTCACACACACTTATCTCTCAGAACTGAGCATGTGGAGAGACGTTCGTTCATCCAGCACAAAGGGAACGGGCTGCAGGAGAACCCTTACTCTGGTTTCTCAGTCTGTTTCCTAGTGCCGGTTTGAAGTGCCTGCCGTTTTCACTGTAAAACCGAGTTGGAGCTTGTACCTCCCCATATATATGTATGGAGTGGAGTTGGCAACTGAAAAGAAACTTTGTGTTCCCTTCAAGCTAGGTGAAGGACGGCTTTCACACACACTTATCTCTCAGAACTGAGCATGTGGAGAGACGTTCGTTCATCCAGCACAAAGGGAACGGGTTGCAGGAGAAACCCTTACTCTGGTTTCTCAGTCTATTTCCTAGTGCCGGTTTGAAGTGCCTGCCGTTTTCACTGTAAAACCGAGTTGGAGCTTGTACCTCCCCATATATATGTATGGTGTGGAGTTGGCAACTGAAAAGAAACTTTGTGTTCCCTTCAAGCTAGGTGAAGGACGGCTTTCACACACACTTATCTCTCAGAACTGAGCATGTGGAGAGACGTTCGTTCATCCAGCACAAAAGGAACGGGTTGCAGGAGAACCCTTACTCTGGTTTCTCAGTCTGTTTCCTAGTGCCGGTTTGAAGTGCCTGCCGTTTTCACTGTAAAACCGAGTTGGAGCTTGGACCTCCCCATATATATGTATGGAGTGGAGTTGGCAACTGAAAAGAAACTTTGTGTTCCCTTCAAGCTAGGTGAAGGACGGCTTTCACACACACTTATCTCTCAGAACTGAGCATGTGGAGAGACGTTCGTTCATCCAGCACAAAGGGAAAGGGTTGCAGGAGAAACCCTTACTCTGGTTTCTCAGTATGTTTCCTAGTGCCGGTTTCAAGTGCCTGCAGATTTCACTGTGAAACCGAGTTGGAGCTTGTACCTCCCCATATATATGTATGGAGTGGAGTTGGCAACTGAAAAGAAACTTTGTGTTCCCTTCAAGCTAGGTGAAGGACGGCTTTCACACACACTTATCTCTCAGAACTGAGCATTTGGAGAGATGTTCGTTCATCCAGCACAAAGGGAACGGGTTGCAGGAGAAACCCTTACTCTGGATTCTCAGTCTGTTTCCTAGTGCCGGTTTGAAGTGCCTGCCGTTTTCACTGTAAAACCTAGTTGGAGCTTGGACCTCCCCATATATATGTATGGATTGGAGTTGGCAACTGAAAAGAAACTTTGTGTTCCCTTCAAGCTAGGTGAAGGACGGCTTTCACACACACTTATCTCTCAGAACTCAGCATGTGGAGAGACGTTCGTTCATCCAGCACAAAGGGAACGGGTTGCAGGAGAAACCCTTACTCTGGTTTCTCAGTCTGTTTCCTAGTGCCGGTTTGAAGTGCCTGCCGTTTTCACTGTAAAACCGAGTTGGAGCTTGGACCTCCACATATATATGTATGGAGTGGAGTTGGCAACTGAAAAGAAACTTTGTGTTCCCTTCAAGCTATTTGAAGGATGGCTTTCACACGCACTTATCTCTCAGAACTGAGCATGTGGAGAGACGTTCGTTCATCCAGCACAAAGGGAACGGGTTGCAGGAGAAACCCTTACTCTGGTTTCTCAGTCTGTTTCCTAGTGCCGGTTTGAAGTGCCTGCCGTTTTCACTGTAAAACCGAGTTGGAGCTTGTACCTCCCCTTATATATGTATCGAGTGGAGTTTGCAACTGAAAAGAAACTTTGTGTTCCCTTCAAGCTAGGTGAAGGACGGCTTTCACACACACTTATCTCTCAGAACTGAGCATGTGGAGAGACGTTCGTTCATCCAGCACAAAGGGAACGGGTTGCAGGAGAAACCCTTACTCTGGTTTTTCAGTCTGTTTCCTAGTGCCGGTTTGAAGTGCCTGCCGTTTTCACTGTAAAACTGAGTTGCAGCTTGTACCTCCCCATATATATGTATGGAGTGGAGTTGGCAACTGAAAAGAAACTTTGTGTTCCCTTCAAGCTAGTTGAAGGATGGCTTTCACACGCACTTATCTCTCAGAACTGAGCATGTGGAGAGACGTTCGTTCATCCAGCACAAAGGGAACGGGTTGCAGGAGAAACCCTTACTCTGGTTTCTTAGTAAGTTTCCTAGGGCCGGTTTGAAGTGCCCGCCGTTTTCACTGTAAAACCGAGTTGGAGCTTGTACCTCCCCTTATATATGTATCGAGTGGAGTTTGCAACTGAAAAGAAACTTTGTGTTCCCTTCAAGCTAGGTGAAGGACGGCTTTCACACACACTTATCTCTCAGAACTGAGCATGTGGAGAGACGTTCGTTCATCCAGCACAAAGGGAACGGGTTGCAGGAGAACCCTTACTCTGGTTTCTCAGTCTGTTTCCTAGTGCCGGTTTGAAGTGCCTGCCGTTTTCACTGTAAAACCGAGTTGGACCTTGGACCTCCCCATATATATGTATGGAGTGGAGTTGGCAACTGAAAAGAAACTTTGTGTTCCCTTCAAGCTAGGTGAAGGACGGCTTTCACACACACTTATCTCTCAGAACTGAGCATGTGGAGAGACGTTCGTTCATCCAGCACAAAGGGAACGGGTTGCAGGAGAACCCTTACTCTGGTTTATCAGTCTGTTTCCTAGTGCCGGTTTGAAGTGCCTGCCGTTTTCACTGTAAAACCGAGTTGGAGCTTGGACCTCCCCATATATATGTATGGAGTGGAGTTGGCAACTGAAAAGAAACTTTTTGTTCCCTTCAAGCTAGGTGAAGGACGGCTTTCACACACACTTATCTCTCAGAACTGAGCATGTGGAGAGACGTTCGTTCATCCAGCACAAAGGGAACAGGTTGCAGGAGAAACCCTTACTCTGGTTTCTCAGTCTGTTTCCTAGTGCCGGTTTGAAGTGCCCGCCGTTTTCACTGTAAAACCGAGTTGGAGCTTGTACCTCCCCTTATATATGTATCGAGTGGAGTTTGCAACTGAAAAGAAACTTTGTGTTCCCTTGAAGCTAGGTGAAGGACGGCTTTCACACACACTTATCTCTCAGAACTGAGCATGTGGAGAGACGTTCGTTCATCCAGCACAAAGGGAACGGGTTGCAGGAGAACCCTTACTCTGGTTTCTCAGTCTGTTTCCTAGTGCCGGTTTGAAGGGCCTGCCGTTTTCACTGTAAAACCGAGTTGGAGCTTGGACCTCCCCATATATATGTATGGAGTGGAGTTGGCAACTGAAAAGAAACTTTGTGTTCCCTTCAAGCTAGGTGAAGGACGGCTTTCACACACACTTATCTCTCAGAACTGAGCATGTGGAGAGACGTTCGTTCATCCAGCACAAAGGGAACGGGTTGCAGGAGAACCCTTACTCTGGTTTATCAGTCTGTTTCCTAGTGCCGGTTTGAAGTGCCTGCCGTTTTCACTGTAAAACCGAGTTGGAGCTTGGACCTCCCCATATATATGTATGGAGTGGAGTTGGCAACTGAAAAGAAACTTTTTGTTCCCTTCAAGCTAGGTGAAGGACGGCTTTCACACACACTTATCTCTCAGAACTGAGCATGTGGAGAGACGTTCGTTCATCCAGCACAAAGGGAACAGGTTGCAGGAGAAACCCTTACTCTGGTTTCTCAGTCTGTTTCCTAGTGCCGGTTTGAAGTGCCCGCCGTTTTCACTGTAAAACCGAGTTGGAGCTTGTACCTCCCCTTATATATGTATCGAGTGGAGTTTGCAACTGAAAAGAAACTTTGTGTTCCCTTCAAGCTAGGTGAAGGACGGCTTTCACACACACTTATCTCTCAGAACTGAGCATGTGGAGAGACGTTTGTTCATCCAGCACAAAGGAACGGGTTGCAGGAGAACCCTTACTCTGGTTTCTCAGTCTGTTTCCTAGTGCCGGTTTGAAGTGCCTGCCGTTTTCACTGTAAAACCGAGTTGCAGCTTGTACCTCCCCATATATATGTATGGAGTGGAGTTGGCAACTGAAAAGAAACTTTGTGTTCCCTTCAAGCTAGTTGAAGGATGGCTTTCACACGCACTTATCTCTCAGAACTGAGCATGTGGAGAGACGTTCGTTCATCCAGCACAAAGGGAACGGGTTGCAGGAGAAACCCTTACTCTGGTTTCTCAGTCTGTTTCCTAGTGCCGGTTTGAAGTGCCTGCCGTTTTCACTGTAAAACCGAGTAGGAGCTTGGACCTCCACATATATATGTATGGTGTGGGGTTTGCAAATGAAAAGAAACTTTGTGTTCCCTTCAAGCTAGGTGAAAGATGGCTTTCACACACACTTATCTCTCAGAACTGAGCATGTGGAGAGACGTTCGTTCATCCAGCACAAAGGGAACGGGTTGCAGGAGAAACCCTTACTCTGGTTTCTCAGTCTGTTTCCTAGTGCCGGTTTGAAGTGCCTGCCGTTTTCACTGTAAAACCGAGTTGGAGCTTGTTCCTCCAGATATATATGTATGGAGTGGAGTTTGCAACTGAAAAGAAACTTTGTGTTCCCTTCAAGCTAGGTGAAGGACGGCTTTCACACACACTTATCTCTCAGAACTGAGCATGTGGAGAGACGTTCGTTCATCCAGCACAAAGGGAACGGGTTGCAGGAGAAACCCTTACTCTGGTTTCTCAGTCTGTTTCCTAGTGCCGGTTTGAAGTGCCTGCCGTTTTCACTGTGAAACCGAGTTGGAGCTTGTACCTCCGCATATATATGTATGGAGTGTAGTTGGCAACTGAAAAGAAACTTTGTGTTCCCTTCAAGCTAGGTGAAGGACGGCTTTCACACACACTTATCTCTCAGAACTGAGCATGTGGAGAGACGTTCGTTCATCCAGCACAAAGGGAACGGGCTGCAGGAGAACCCTTACTCTGGTTTCTCAGTCTGTTTCCTAGTGCCGGTTTGAAGTGCCTGCCGTTTTCACTGTAAAACCGAGTTGGAGCTTGGACCTCCCCATATATATGTATGGAGTGGAGTTGGCAACTGAAAAGAAACTTTGTGTTCCCTTTAAGCTAGGTGAAGGACGGCTTTCACACACACTTATCTCTCAGAACTGAGCATGTGGAGAGACGTTCGTTCATCCAGCACAAAGGGAACGGGTTGCAGGCGAAACCCTTACTCTGGTTTCTCAGTCTGTTTCCTAATGCCGGTTTGAAGTGCCTGCCGTTTTCACTGTAAAACCGAGTTGGAGCTTGGACCTCCCCATATATATGTATGGAGTGGAGTTGGCACCTGCAAAGAAACTTTGTGTTCCCTTCAAGCTAGGTGAAGGACGGCTTTCACACACACTTATCTCTCAGAACTGAGCATGTGGAGAGACGTTCGTTCATCCAGCACAAAGGGAACGGGTTGCAGGAGAAACCCTTACTCTGGTTTCTCAGTCTGTTTCCTAGTGCCGGTTTGAAGTGCCTGCCGTTTTCACTGTGAAAGCGAGTTGGAGCTTGTACCTCCCCATATATATGTATGGAGTGGAGTTGGCAACTGAAAAGAAACTTTGTGTTCCCTTCAAGCTAGGTGAAGGACGGCTTTCACACACACTTATCTCTCAGAACTGAGCATGTGGAGAGACGTTCGTTCATCCAGCACAAAGGGAACGGGTTGCAGGAGAAACCTTACTCTGGTTTCTCAGTCTGTTTCCTAGTGCCGGTTTGAAGTGCCTGCCGTTTTCACTGTAAAACCGAGTTGGAGCTTGTACCTCCCCATATATATGTATGGATTGGAGTTTGCAACTGAAAAGAAACTTTGTGTTCCCTTCAAGCTAGGTGAAGGACGGCTTTCACACACACTTATCTCTCAGAACTGAGCATGTGGAGAGACGTTCGTTCATCCAGCACAAAGGGAACGGTTTGCAGGAGAAACCCTTACTGTGGTTTCTCAGTCTGTTTCCTAGTGCCGGTTTGAAGTGCCTGCCGTTTTCACTGTAAAACCGAGTTGGAGCTTGTACCTCCCCATATATATGTATGGAGTGGAGTTTGCAACTGAAAAGAAACTTTGTGTTCCCTTCAAGCTAGGTGAAGGACGGCTTTCACACACACTTATCTCTCAGAACTGAGCATGTGGAGAGACGTTCGTTCATCCAGCACAAAGGGAACGGGTTGCAGGAGAAACCCTTACTCTGGTTTCTCAGTCTGTTTCCTAGTGCCGGTTTGAAGTGCCTGCCGTTTTCACTGTAAAACCGAGTTGGAGCTTGGACCTCCCCATATATATGTATGGAGTGGAGTTTGCAACTGAAAAAAAACTTTGTGTTCCCTTCAAGCTAGGTGAAGGACGGCTTTCACACACACTTATCTCTCAGAACTGAGCATGTGGAGAGACGTTCGTTCATCCAGAACAAAGGGAACGGGTTGCAGGAGAAACTCTTACTCTGGTTTCTCAGTCTGTTTCCTAGTGCCGGTTTGAAGTGCCTGCCGTTTTCACTGTAAAACCGAGTTGGAGCTTGTTCCGCCCCATATATATGTATGGAGTGGAGTTGGCAACTGAAAAGAAACTTTTTGTTCCCTTCAAGCTAGGTGAAGGACGGCTTTCACACACACTTATCTCTCAGAACTGAGCATGTGGAGAGACGTTCGTTCATCCAGCACAAAGGGAACAGGTTGCAGGAGAAACCCTTACTCTGGTTTCTCAGTCTGTTTCCTAGTGCCGGTTTGAAGTGCCCGCCGTTTTCACTGTAAAACCGAGTTGGAGCTTGTACCTCCCCTTATATATGTATCGAGTGGAGTTTGCAACTGAAAAGAAACTTTGTGTTCCCTTCAAGCTAGGTGAAGGACGGCTTTCACACACACTTATCTCTCAGAACTGAGCATGTGGAGAGACGTTTGTTCATCCAGCACAAAGGAACGGGTTGCAGGAGAACCCTTACTCTGGTTTCTCAGTCTGTTTCCTAGTGCCGGTTTGAAGTGCCTGCCGTTTTCACTGTAAAACCGAGTTGCAGCTTGTACCTCCCCATATATATGTATGGAGTGGAGTTGGCAACTGAAAAGAAACTTTGTGTTCCCTTCAAGCTAGTTGAAGGATGGCTTTCACACGCACTTATCTCTCAGAACTGAGCATGTGGAGAGACGTTCGTTCATCCAGCACAAAGGGAACGGGTTGCAGGAGAAACCCTTACTCTGGTTTCTCAGTCTGTTTCCTAGTGCCGGTTTGAAGTGCCTGCCGTTTTCACTGTAAAACCGAGTAGGAGCTTGGACCTCCACATATATATGTATGGTGTGGGGTTTGCAAATGAAAAGAAACTTTGTGTTCCCTTCAAGCTAGGTGAAAGATGGCTTTCACACACACTTATCTCTCAGAACTGAGCATGTGGAGAGACGTTCGTTCATCCAGCACAAAGGGAACGGGTTGCAGGAGAAACCCTTACTCTGGTTTCTCAGTCTGTTTCCTAGTGCCGGTTTGAAGTGCCTGCCGTTTTCACTGTAAAACCGAGTTGGAGCTTGTTCCTCCAGATATATATGTATGGAGTGGAGTTTGCAACTGAAAAGAAACTTTGTGTTCCCTTCAAGCTAGGTGAAGGACGGCTTTCACACACACTTATCTCTCAGAACTGAGCATGTGGAGAGACGTTCGTTCATCCAGCACAAAGGGAACGGGTTGCAGGAGAAACCCTTACTCTGGTTTCTCAGTCTGTTTCCTAGTGCCGGTTTGAAGTGCCTGCCGTTTTCACTGTGAAACCGAGTTGGAGCTTGTACCTCCGCATATATATGTATGGAGTGTAGTTGGCAACTGAAAAGAAACTTTGTGTTCCCTTCAAGCTAGGTGAAGGACGGCTTTCACACACACTTATCTCTCAGAACTGAGCATGTGGAGACACGTTCGTTCATCCAGCACAAAGGGAACGGGCTGCAGGAGAACCCTTACTCTGGTTTCTCAGTCTGTTTCCTAGTGCCGGTTTGAAGTGCCTGCCGTTTTCACTGTAAAACCGAGTTGGAGCTTGGACCTCCCCATATATATGTATGGAGTGGAGTTGGCAACTGAAAAGAAACTTTGTGTTCCCTTTAAGCTAGGTGAAGGACGGCTTTCACACACACTTATCTCTCAGAACTGAGCATGTGGAGAGACGTTCGTTCATCCAGCACAAAGGGAACGGGTTGCAGGCGAAACCCTTACTCTGGTTTCTCAGTCTGTTTCCTAATGCCGGTTTGAAGTGCCTGCCGTTTTCACTGTAAAACCGAGTTGGAGCTTGGACCTCCCCATATATATGTATGGAGTGGAGTTGGCACCTGCAAAGAAACTTTGTGTTCCCTTCAAGCTAGGTGAAGGACGGCTTTCACACACACTTATCTCTCAGAACTGAGCATGTGGAGAGACGTTCGTTCATCCAGCACAAAGGGAACGGGTTGCAGGAGAAACCCTTACTCTGGTTTCTCAGTCTGTTTCCTAGTGCCGGTTTGAAGTGCCTGCCGTTTTCACTGTGAAAGCGAGTTGGAGCTTGTACCTCCCCATATATATGTATGGAGTGGAGTTGGCAACTGAAAAGAAACTTTGTGTTCCCTTCAAGCTAGGTGAAGGACGGCTTTCACACACACTTATCTCTCAAAACTGAGCATGTGGAGAGACGTTCGTTCATCCAGCACAAAGGGAACGGGTTGCAGGAGAAACCTTACTCTGGTTTCTCAGTCTGTTTCCTAGTGCCGGTTTGAAGTGCCTGCCGTTTTCACTGTAAAACCGAGTTGGAGCTTGTACCTCCCCATATATATGTATGGATTGGAGTTTGCAACTGAAAAGAAACTTTGTGTTCCCTTCAAGCTAGGTGAAGGACGGCTTTCACACACACTTATCTCTCAGAACTGAGCATGTGGAGAGACGTTCGTTCATCCAGCACAAAGGGAACGGTTTGCAGGAGAAACCCTTACTGTGGTTTCTCAGTCTGTTTCCTAGTGCCGGTTTGAAGTGCCTGCCGTTTTCACTGTAAAACCGAGTTGGAGCTTGTACCTCCCCATATATATGTATGGAGTGGAGTTTGCAACTGAAAAGAAACTTTGTGTTCCCTTCAAGCTAGGTGAAGGACGGCTTTCACACACACTTATCTCTCAGAACTGAGCATGTGGAGAGACGTTCGTTCATCCAGCACAAAGGGAACGGGTTGCAGGAGAAACCCTTACTCTGGTTTCTCAGTCTGTTTCCTAGTGCCGGTTTGAAGTGCCTGCCGTTTTCACTGTAAAACCGAGTTGGAGCTTGGACCTCCCCATATATATGTATGGAGTGGAGTTTGCAACTGAAAAAAAACTTTGTGTTCCCTTCAAGCTAGGTGAAGGACGGCTTTCACACACACTTATCTCTCAGAACTGAGCATGTGGAGAGACGTTCGTTCATCCAGAACAAAGGGAACGGGTTGCAGGAGAAACTCTTACTCTGGTTTCTCAGTCTGTTTCCTAGTGCCGGTTTGAAGTGCCTGCCGTTTTCACTGTAAAACCGAGTTGGAGCTTGTTCCGCCCCATATATATGTATGGAGTGGAGTTTGCAACTGAAAAGAAACTTTGTGTTCCCTTCAAGCTAGGTGAAGGACGGCTTTCACACACACTTATCTCTCAGAACTGAGCATGTGGAGAGACGTTCGTTCATCCAGCACAAAGGGAACGGGTTGCAGGAGAAGCCCTTACTCTGGTTTCTCAGTCTGTTTCCTAGTGCCGGTTTGAAGTGCCTGCCGTTTTCACTGTGAAACCGAGTTGGAGCTTAGACCTCCCCATATATATGTATGGAGTGGAGTTTGCAACTGAAAAGAAACTTTGTGTTCCCTTCAAGCTAGGTGAAGGACGGCTTTCACACACACTTATCTCTCAGAACTGAGCATGTGGAGAGACGTTCGTTGATCCAGCACAAAGGGAACGGGTTGCAGGAGAAACCCTTACTCTGGTTTCTCAGTCTGTTTCCTAGTGCCTGTTTGAAGTGCCTGCCGTTTTCACTGTGAAACCGAGTTGGAGCTTGGACCTCCCCATATATATGTATGGAGTGGAGTTTGCAACTGAAAAGAAACTTTGTGTTCCCTTCAAGCTAGGTGAAGGACGGCTTTCACACACACTTATCTCTCAGAACTGAGCATGTGGAGAGACGTTCGTTCATCCAGCACAAAGGGAACGGATTGCAGGAGAACCCTTACTCTGGTTTCTCAGTCTGTTTCCTAGTGCCGGTTTGAAGTGCCTGCCGTTTTCACTGTAAAACCGAGTTGGAGCTTGGACCTCCCCATATATATGTATGGATTGGAGTTTGCAACTGAAAAGAAACTTTGTGTTCCCTTCAAGCTAGGTGAAGGACGGCTTTCACACACACTTATCTCTCAGAACTTAGCATGTGGAGAGACGTTCGTTCATCCAGCACAAAGGGAACGGGTTGCAGGAGAAACCCTTACTGTGGTTTCTCAGTCTGTTTCCTAGTGCCGGTTTGAAGTGCCTGCCGTTTTCACTGTAAAACCGAGTTGGAGCTTGGACCTCCCCATATATATGTATGGAGTGGAGTTTGCAACTGAAAAGAAACTTTGTGTTCCCTTCAAGCTAGGTGAAGGACGGCTTTCACACACACTTATCCCTCAGAACTGAGCATGTGGAGAGACGTTCGTTCATCCAGCTCAAAGGGAACGGGTTGCAGGAGAAACCCTTACTCTGGTTTTTCAGTCTGTTTCCTAGTGCCGGTTTGAAGTGCCTGCCGTTTTCACTGTAAAACCGAGTTGCAGCTTGTACCTCCCCATATATATGTATGGAGTGGAGTTGGCAACTGAAAAGAAACTTTGTGTTCCCTTCAAGCTAGGTGAAGGACGGCTTTCAAACACACTTATCTCTCAGAACTGAGCATGTGGAGAGACGTTCGTTCATCCAGCACAAAGGGAACGGGTTGCAGGAGAAACCCTTACTCTAGTTTCTCAGTCTGTTTCCTAGTGACGGTTTGAAGTGCCTGCCGTTTTCACTGTAAAACAGAGTTGGAGCTTGTACCTCCCCATATATATGTATGGAGTGGATTTGGCAACTGAAAAGAAACATTGTGTTCCCTTCAAGCTAGGTGAAGGACGGCTTTCACACACACTTTTCTCTCAGAACTGAGCATGTGGAGAGACGTTCGTTCATCCAGCACAAAGGGAACGGGTTGCAGGAGAAACCCTTACTCTGGTTTCTCAGTCTGTTTCCTAGTGCCGGTTTGAAGTGCCTGCCGTTTTCACTGTAAAACCGAGTAGGAGCTTGGACCTCCACATATATATGTATGGTGTGGAGTTTGCAAATGAAAAGAAACTTTGTGTTCCCTTCAAGCTAGGTGAAAGATGGCTTTCACACACACTTATCTCTCAGAACTGAGCATGTGGAGAGACGTTCCTTCATCCAGCACAAAGGGAACGGGTTGCAGGAGAAACCCTTACTCTGGTTTCTCAGTCTGTTTCCTAGTGCCGGTTTGAAGTGCCTGCCGTTTTCACTGTAAAACCGAGTTGGAGCTTGTTCCTCCAGATATATATGTATGGAGTGGAGTTTGCAACTGAAAAGAAACTTTGTGTTCCCTTCAAGCTAGGTGAAGGACGGCTTTCACACACACTTATCTCTCAGAACTGAGCATGTGGAGAGACGTTCGTTCATCCAGCACAAAGGGAACGGGTTGCAGGAGAAACCCTTACTCTGGTTTCTCAGTCTGTTTCCTAGTGCCGGTTTGAAGTGCCTGCCGTTTTCACTGTGAAACCGAGTTGGAGCTTGTACCTCCGCATATATATGTATGGAGTGTAGTTGGCAACTGAAAAGAAACTTTGTGTTCCCTTCAAGCTAGGTGAAGGACGGCTTTCACACACACTTATCTCTCAGAACTGAGCATGTGGAGAGACGTTCGTTCATCCAGCACAAAGGGAACGGGCTGCAGGAGAACCCTTACTCTGGTTTCTCAGTCTGTTTCCTAGTGCCGGTTTGAAGTGCCTGCCGTTTTCACTGTAAAACCGAGTTGGAGCTTGGACCTCCCCATATATATGTATGGAGTGGAGTTGGCAACTGAAAAGAAACTTTGTGTTCCCTTCAAGCTAGGTGAAGGACGGCTTTCACACACACTTATCTCTCAGAACTGAGCATGTGGAGAGACGTTCGTTCATCCAGCACAAAGGGAACGGGTTGCAGGAGAAACCCTTACTCTGGTTTCTCAGTCTGTTTCCTAATGCCGGTTTGAAGTGCCTGCCGTTTTCACTGTAAAACCGAGTTGGAGCTTGGACCTCCCCATATATATGTATGGAGTGGAGTTGGCACCTGCAAAGAAACTTTGTGTTCCCTTCAAGCTAGGTGAAGGACGGCTTTCACACACACTTATCTCTCAGAACTGAGCATGTGGAGAGACGTTCGTTCATCCAGCACAAAGGGAACGGGTTGCAGGAGAACCCTTACTCTGGTTTCTCAGTCTGTTTCCTAGTGCCGGTTTGAAGTGCCTGCCGTTTTCACTGTGAAACCGAGTTGGAGCTTGTACCTCCCCATATATATGTATGGAGTGGAGTTGGCAACTGAAAAGAAACTTTGTGTTCCCTTCAAGCTAGGTGAAGGACGGCTTTCACACACACTTATCTCTCAGAACTGAGCATGTGGAGAGACGTTCGTTCATCCAGCACAAAGGGAACGGTTTGCAGGAGAAACCTTACTCTGGTTTCTCAGTCTGTTTCCTAGTGCCGGTTTGAAGTGCCTGCCGTTTTCACTGTAAAACCGAGTTGGAGCTTGTACCTCCCCATATATATGTATGGATTGGAGTTTGCAACTGAAAAGAAACTTTGTGTTCCCTTCAAGCTAGGTGAAGGACGGCTTTCACACACACTTATCTCTCAGAACTGAGCATGTGGAGAGACGTTCGTTCATCCAGCACAAAGGGAACGGTTTGCAGGAGAAACCCTTACTGTGGTTTCTCAGTCTGTTTCCTAGTGCCGGTTTGAAGTGCCTGCCGTTTTCACTGTAAAACCGAGTTGGAGCTTGTACCTCCCCATATATATGTATGGAGTGGAGTTTGCAACTGAAAAGAAACTTTGTGTTCCCTTCAAGCTAGGTGAAGGACGGCTTTCACACACACTTATCTCTCAGAACTGAGCATGTGGAGAGACGTTCGTTCATCCAGCACAAAGGGAACGGGTTGCAGGAGAAACCCTTACTCTGGTTTCTCAGTCTGTTTCCTAGTGCCGGTTTGAAGTGCCTGCCGTTTTCACTGTAAAACCGAGTTGGAGCTTGGACCTCCCCATATATATGTATGGAGTGGAGTTTGCAACTGAAAAAAAACTTTGTGTTCCCTTCAAGCTAGGTGAAGGACGGCTTTCACACACACTTATCTCTCAGAACTGAGCATGTGGAGAGACGTTCGTTCATCCAGAACAAAGGGAACGGGTTGCAGGAGAAACTCTTACTCTGGTTTCTCAGTCTGTTTCCTAGTGCCGGTTTGAAGTGCCTGCCGTTTTCACTGTAAAACCGAGGTGGAGCTTGTTCCGCCCCATATATATGTATGGAGTGGAGTTTGCAACTGAAAAGAAACTTTGTGTTCCCTTCAAGCTAGGTGAAGGACGGCTTTCACACACACTTATCTCTCAGAACTGAGCATGTGGAGAGACGTTGGTTCATCCAGCACAAAGGGAACGGGTTGCAGGAGAAACCCTTACTCTGGTTTCTCAGTCTGTTTCCTAGTGCCGGTTTGAAGTGCCTGCCGTTTTCACTGTGAAACCGAGTTGGAGCTTAGACCTCCCCATATATATGTATGGAGTGGAGTTTGCAACTGAAAAGAAACTTTGTGTTCCCTTCAAGCTAGGTGAAGGACGGCTTTCACACACACTTATCTCTCAGAACTGAGCATGTGGAGAGACGTTCGTTGATCCAGCACAAAGGGAACGGGTTGCAGGAGAAACCCTTACTCTGGTTTCTCAGTCTGTTTCCTAGTGCCGGTTTGAAGTGCCTGCCGTTTTCACTGTGAAACCGATTTGGAGCTTGGACCTCCCCATATATATGTATGGAGTGGAGTTTGCAACTGAAAAGAAACTTTGTGTTCCCTTCAAGCTAGGTGAAGAACGGCTTTCACACACACTTATCTCTCAGAACTGAGCATGTGGAGAGACGTTCGTTCATCCAGCACAAAGGGAACGGGTTGCAGGAGAACCCTTACTCTGGTTTCTCAGTCTGTTTCCTAGTGCCGGTTTGAAGTGCCTGCCGTTTTCACTGTAAAACCGAGTTGGAGCTTGGACCTCCCCATATATATGTATGGATTGGAGTTTGCAACTGAAAAGAAACTTTGTGTTCCCTTCAAGCTAGGTGAAGGACGGCTTTCACACACACTTATCTCTCAGAACTTAGCATGTGGAGAGACGTTCGTTCATCCAGCACAAAGGGAACGGGTTGCAGGAGAAACCCTTACTGTGGTTTCTCAGTCTGTTTCCTAGTGCCGGTTTGAAGTGCCTGCCGTTTACACTGTAAAACCGAGTTGGAGCTTGGACCTCCCCATATATATGTATGGATTGGAGTTGGCAACTGAATAGAAACTTTGTGTTCCCTTCAAGCTAGGTGAAGGACGGCTTTCACACACACTTATCTCTCAGAACTGAGCATGTGGAGAGACGTTCGTTCATCCAGCACAAAGGGAACGGGTTGCAGGAGAAACCCTTACTCTGGTTTCTCAGTCTGTTTCCTAGTGCCGGTTTGAAGTGCCTGCCGTTTTCACTGTAAAACCGAGTTGGAGCTTGGACCTCCCCATATATATGTATGGAGTGGAGTTTGCAACTGAAAAAAAACTTTGTGTTCCCTTCAAGCTAGGTGAAGGACGGCTTTCACACACACTTATCTCTCAGAACTGAGCATGTGGAGAGACGTTCGTTCATCCAGAACAAAGGGAACGGGTTGCAGGAGAAACTCTTACTCTGGTTTCTCAGTCTGTTTCCTAGTGCCGGTTTGAAGTGCCTGCCGTTTTCACTGTAAAACCGAGTTGGAGCGTGTTCCGCCCCATATATATGTATGGAGTGGAGTTTGCAACTGAAAAGAAACTTTGTGTTCCCTTCAAGCTAGGTGAAGGACGGCTTTCACACACACTTATCTCTCAGAACTGAGCATGTGGAGAGACGTTCGTTCATCCAGCACAAAGGGAACGGGTTGCAGGAGAAACCCTTACTCTGGTTTCTCAGTCTGTTTCCTAGTGCCGGTTTGAAGTGCCTGCCGTTTTCACTGTGAAACCGAGTTGGAGCTTGGACCTCCCCATATATATGTATGGAGTGGAATTTGCAACTGAAAAGAAACTTTGTGTTCCCTTCAAGCTAGGTGAAGGACGGCTTTCACACACACTTATCTCTCAGAACTGAGCATGTGGAGAGACGTTCGTTGATCCAGCACAAAGGGAACGGGTTGCAGGAGAAACCCTTACTCTGGTTTCTCAGTCTGTTTCCTAGTGCCGGTTTGAAGTGCCTGCCGTTTTCACTGTGAAACCGAGTTGGAGCTTGGACCTCCCCATATATATGTATGGAGTGGAGTTTGCAACTGAAAAGAAACTTTGTGTTCCCTTCAAGCTAGGTGAAGGACGGCTTTCACACACACTTATCTCTCAGAACTGAGCATGTGGAGAGACGTTCGTTCATCCAGCACAAAGGGAACGGGTTGCAGGAGAACCCTTACTCTGGTTTCTCAGTCTGTTTCCTAGTGCCGGTTTGAAGTGCCTGCCGTTTTCACTGTAAAACCGAGTTGGAGCTTGGACCTCCCCATATATATGTATGGAGTGGAGTTGGCAACTGAAAAGAAACTTTGTGTTCCCTTCAAGCTAGGTGAAGGACGGCTTTCACACACACTTATCTCTCAGAACTGAGCATGTGGAGAGACGTTCGTTCATCCAGCACAAAGGGAACGGGTTGCAGGAGAACCCTTACTCTGGTTTCTCAGTCTGTTTCCTAGTGCCGGTTTGAAGTGCCTGCCGTTTTCACTGTAAAACCGAGTTGGAGCTTGGACCTCCCCATATATATGTATGGAGTGGAGTTGGCAACTGCAAAGAAACTTTGTGTTCCCTTCAAGCTAGGTGAAGGACGGCTTTCACACACACTTATCTCTCAGAACTGAGCATGTGGAGAGACGTTCGTTCATCCAGCACAAAGGGAACGGGTTGCAGGAGAAACCCTTACTCTGGTTTCTCAGTCTGTTTCCTAGTGCCGGTTTGAAGTGCCTGCCGTTTTCACTGTAAAACCGAGTTGGAGCTTGGACCTCCCCATATATATGTATGGAGTGGAGTTTGCAACTGAAAAGAAACTTTGTGTTCCCTTCAAGCTAGGTGAAGTACGGCTTTCACACACACTTATCTCTCAGAACTGAGCATGTGGAGAGACGTTCGTTCATCCAGCACAAAGGGAACGGGTTGCAGGAGAAACCCTTACTCTAGTTTCTCAGTCTGTTTCCTAGTGCCGGTTTGAAGTGCCTGCCGTTTTCACTGTAAAACAGTGTTGGAGCTTGTACCTCCCCATATATATGTATGGAGTGGTGTTGGCAACTGAAAAGAAACATTGTGTTCCCTTCAAGTTAGGTGAAGGACGGCTTTCACACACACTTATCTCTCAGAACTGAGCATGTGGAGAGACGTTCGTTCATCCAGCACAAAGGGAACGTGTTGCAGGAGAAACCCTTACTCTGGTTTCTCAGTCTGTTTCCTAGTGCCGGTTTGAAGTGCCTGCCGTTTTCACTGTAAAACCGAGTAGGAGCTTGGACCTCCACATATATATGTATGGAGTGGAGTTTGCAAATGAAAAGAAACTTTTTGTTCCCTTCAAGCTAGGTGAAAGATGGCTTTCACACACACTTATCTCTCAGAACTGAGCATGTGGAGAGACGTTCGTTCATCCAGCACAAAGGGAACGGGTTGCAGGAGAAACCCTTACTCTGGTTTCTCAGTCTGTTTCCTAGTGCCGGTTTGAAGTGCCTGCCGTTTTCACTGTAAAACCGAGTTGGAGCTTGTACCTCCACATATATATGTATGGAGTGGAGTTGGCAACTGAAAAGAAACTTTGTGTTCCCTTCAAGCTAGGTGAAGGACGGCTTTCACACACACTTATCTCTCATAACTGAGCATGTGGAGAGACGTTCGTTCATCCAGCACAAAGGGAACGGGTTGCAGGAGAAACCCTTCCTCTGGTTTCTCAGTCTGTTTCCTAGTGCCGGTTTGAAGTGCCTGCCGTTTTCACTGTAAAACCGAGTTGGAGCTTGGACCTCCACATGTATATGTATGGAATGGAGTTTGCAAATGAAAAGAAACTTTGTGTTCCCTTCAAGATAGGTGAAAGATGGCTTTCACACACACTTATCTCTCAGAACTGAGCATGTGGAGAGACGTTCGTTCATCCAGCACAAATGGAACGGGTTGCAGGAGAAACCCTTACTCTGGTTTCTCAGTCTGTTTCCTAGTGCCGGTTTCAAGTGCCTGCCGTTTTCACTGTAAAACCGAGTTGGAGCTTGTTCCTCCAGATATATATGTATGGAGTGGAGTTTGCAACTGAAAAGAAACTTTGTGTTCCCTTCAAGCTAGGTGAAGGACGGCTTTCACACACACTTATCTCTCAGAACTGAGCATGTGGAGAGACGTTCGTTCATCCAGCACAAAGGGAACGGGTTGCAGGAGAAACCCTTACTCTGGTTTCTCAGTCTGTTTCCTAGTGCCGGTTTGAAGTGCCTGCCGTTTTCACTGTAAAACCGAGTTGGAGCTTGGACCTCCCCATATATATGTATGGAGTGGAGTTGGCAACTGAAAAGAAACTTTGTGTTCCCTTCAAGCTAGGTGAAGGACGGCTTTCACACACACTTATCTCTCAGAACTGAGCATGTGGAGAGACGTTCGTTCATCCAGCACAAAGGGAACGGGTTGCAGGAGAAACCCTTACTCTGTTTTCTCAGTCTGTTTCCTAGTGCCGGTTTGAAGTGCCTGCCGTTTTCACTGTGAAACCGAGTTGGAGCTTGTACCTCCCCATATATATGTATGGAGTGTAGTTGGCAACTGAAAAGAAACTTTGTGTTCCCTTCAAGCTAGGTGAAGGACGGCTTTCACACACACTTATCTCTCAGAACTGAGCATGTGGAGAGACGTTCGTTCATCCAGCACAAAGGGAACGGGTTGCAGGAGAAACCCTTACTCTGGTTTCTCAGTCTGTTTCCTAGTGCCGGTTTGAAGTGCCTGCCGTTTTCACTGTGAAACCGAGTTGGAGCTTGGACCACCCCATATATATGTATGGAGTGGAGTTTGCAACTGAAAAGAAACTTTGTGTTCCCTTCAAGCTAGGTGAAGGACGGCTTTCACACACACTTATCTCTCAGAACTGAGCATGTGGAGAGACGTTCGTTCATCCAGGAAAAAGTGAACGGGTTGCAGGAGAACCCTTACTCTGGTTTCTCAGTCTGTTTCCTAGTGCCGGTTTGGAGTGCCTGCCGTTTTCACTGTGAAACCGAGTTGGAGCTTGGACCTCCCCATATATATGTATGGAGTGGAGTTTGCAACTGAAAAGAAACTTTGTGTTCCCTTCAAGCTAGGTGAAGGACGGCTTTCACACACACTTATCTCTCAGAACTGAGCATGTGGAGAGACGTTCGTTCATCCAGCACAAAGGGAACGGGTTGCAGGAGAACCCTTACTCTGGTTTCTCAGTCTGTTTCCTAGTGCCGGTTTGAAGTGCCTGCCGTTTTCACTGTAAAACCGAGTTGGAGCTTGGACCTCCCCATATATATGTATGGAGTGGAGTTGGCAACTGAAAAGAAAATTTGTGTTCCCTTCAAGCTAGGTGAAGGACGGCTTTCACACACACTTATCTCTCAGAACTGAGCATGTGGAGAGACGTTCGTTCATCCAGCACAAAGGGAACGGGTTGCAGGAGAACCCTTACTCTGGTTTCTCAGTCTGTTTCCTAGTGCCGGTTTGAAGTGCCTGCCGTTTTCACTGTAAAACCGAGTTGGAGCTTGGACCTCCCCATATATATGTATGGAGTGGAGTTGGCAACTGAAAAGAAACTTTGTGTTCCCTTCAAGCTAGGTGAAGGACGGCTTTCACACACACTTATCTCTCAGAACTGAGCATTTGGAGAGACGTTCGTTCATCCAGCACAAAGGGAACGGGTTGCAGGAGAAACCCTTACTCTGGTTTCTCAGTCTGTTTCCTAGTGCCGGTTTGAAGTGCCTGCCGTTTTCACTGTGAAACCGAGTTGGAGCTTGGACCTCCCCATATATATGTATGGAGTGGAGTTTGCAACTGAAAAGAAAATTTGTGTTCCCTTCAAGCTAGGTGAAGGACGGCTTTCACACACACTTATCTCTCAGAACTGAGCATGTGGAGAGACGTTCGTTCATCCAGCACAAAGGGAACGGGTTGCAGGAGAACCCATACTCTGGTTTCTCAGTCTGTTTCCTAGTGCCGGTTTGAAGTGCCTGCCGTTTTCACTGTGAAACCGAGTTGGAGCTTGGACCTCCCCATATATATGTATGGAGTGGAGTTGGCAACTGAAAAGAAACTTTGTGTTCCCTTCAAGCTAGGTGAAGGACGGCTTTCACACACACTTATCTCTCAGAACTGAGCATGTGGAGAGACGTTCGTTCATCCAGCACAAAGGGAACGGGTTGCAGGAGAACCCTTACTCTGGTTTCTCAGTCTGTTTCCTAGTGCCGGTTTGAAGTGAATGCCGTTTTCACTGTAAAACCGAGTTGGAGCTTGGACCTCCCCATATATATGTTTGGAGTGGAGTTGGCAACTGAAAAGAAACTTTGTGTTCCCTTCAAGCAAGGTGAAGGACGGCTTTCACACACACTTATCTCTCAGAACTGAGCATGTGGAGAGACGTTCGTTCATCCAGCACAAAGGGAACGGGTTGCAGGAGAAACCCTTACTCTGGTTTCTCAGTCTGTTTCCTAGTGCCGGTTTGAAGTGCCTGCCGTTTTCACTGTGAAACCGAGTTGGAGCTTGGACCTCCCCATATATATGTATGGATTGGAGTTTGCAACTGAAAAGAAAATTTGTGTTCCCTTCAAGCTAGGTGAAGGACGGCTTTCACACACACTTATCTCTCAGAACTGAGCATGTGGAGAGACGTTCGTTCATCCAGCACAAAGGGAACGGGTTGCAGGAGAACCCATACTCTGGTTTCTCAGTCTGTTTCCTAGTGCCGGTTTGAAGTGCCTGCCGTTTTCACTGTGAAACCGAGTTGGAGCTTGGACCTCCCCATATATATGTATGGAGTGGAGTTTGCAACTGAAAAGAAACTTTGTGTTCCCTTCAAGCTAGGTGAAGGACGGCTTTCACACACACTTATCTCTCAGAACTGAGCATGTGGAGAGACGTTCGTTCATCCAGCACAAAGGGAACGGGTTGCAGGAGAACCCTTACTCTGGTTTCTCAGTCTGTTTCCTAGTGCCGGTTTGAAGTGCCTGCCGTTTTCACTGTAAAACCGAGTTGGAGCTTGGACCTCCCCATATATATGTATGGAGTGGAGTTGGCAACTGAAAAGAAACTTTGTGTTCCCTACAAGCTAGGTGAAGGACGGCTTTCACACACACATATCTCTCAGAACTGAGCATGTGGAGAGACGTTCGTTCATCCAGCACAAAGGGAACGTGTTGCAGGAGAAACCCTTACTCTGGTTTCTCAGTCTGTTTCCTAGTGCCGGTTTGAAGTGCCTGCCGTTTTCACTGTAAAACCGAGTAGGAGCTTGGACCTCCACATATATATGTATGGAGTGGAGTTTGCAAATGAAAAGAAACTTTTTGTTCCCTTCAAGCTAGGTGAAAGATGGCTTTCACACACACTTATCTCTCAGAACTGAGCATGTGGAGAGACGTTCGTTCATCCAGCACAAAGGGAACGGGTTGCAGGAGAAACCCTTACTCTGGTTTCTCAGTCTGTTTCCTAGTGCCGGTTTGAAGTGCCTGCCGTTTTCACTGTAAAACCGAGTTGGAGCTTGTACCTCCACATATATATGTATGGAGTGGAGTTGGCAACTGAAAAGAAACTTTGTGTTCCCTTCAAGCTAGGTGAAGGACGGCTTTCACACACACTTATCTCTCAGAACTGAGCATGTGGAGAGACGTTCGTTCATCCAGCACAAAGGGAACGGTTTGCAGGAGAAACCCTTCCTCTGGTTTCTCAGTCTGTTTCCTAGTGCCGGTTTGAAGTGCCTGCCGTTTTCACTGTAAAACCGAGTTGGAGCTTGGACCTCCACATGTATATGTATGGAATGGAGTTTGCAAATGAAAAGAAACTTTGTGTTCCCTTCAAGATAGGTGAAAGATGGCTTTCACACACACTTATCTCTCAGAACTGAGCATGTGGAGAGACGTTCGTTCATCCAGCACAAAGGGAACGGGTTGCAGGAGAAACCCTTACTCTGGTTTCTCAGTCTGTTTCCTAGTGCCGGTTTGAAGTGCCTGCCGTTTTCACTGTAAAACCGAGTTGGAGCTTGTTCCTCCAGATATATATGTATGGAGTGGAGTTTGCAACTGAAAAGAAACTTTGTGTTCCCTTCAAGCTAGGTGAAGGACGGCTTTCACACACACTTATCTCTCAGAACTGAGCATGTGGAGAGACGTTCGTTCATCCAGCACAAAGGGAACGGGTTGCAGGAGAAACCCTTACTCTGGTTTCTCAGTCTGTTTCCTAGTGCCGGTTTGAAGTGCCTGCCGTTTTCACTGTAAAACCGAGTTGGAGCTTGGACCTCCCCATATATATGTATGGAGTGGAGTTGGCAACTGAAAAGAAACTTTGTGTTCCCTTCAAGCTAGGTGAAGGACGGCTTTCACACACACTTATCTCTCAGAACTGAGCATGTGGAGAGACGTTCGTTCATCCAGCACAAAGGGAACGGGTTGCAGGAGAAACCCTTACTCTGGTTTCTCAGTCTGTTTCCTAGTGCCGGTTTGAAGTGCCTGCCGTTTTCACTGTGAAACCGAGTTGGAGCTTGTACCTCCCCATATATATGTATGGAGTGTAGTTGGCAACTGAAAAGAAACTTTGTGTTCCCTTCAAGCTAGGTGAAGGACGGCTTTCACACACACTTATCTCTCAGAACTGAGCATGTGGAGAGACGTTCGTTCATCCAGCACAAAGGGAACGGGTTGCAGGAGAAACCCTTACTCTGGTTTCTCAGTCTGTTTCCTTGTGCCGGTTTGAAGTGCCTGCCGTTTTCACTGTGAAACCGAGTTGGAGCTTGGACCACCCCATATATATGTATGGAGTGGAGTTTGCAACTGAAAAGAAACTTTGTGTTCCCTTCAAGCTAGGTGAAGGACGGCTTTCACACACACTTATCTCTCAGAACTGAGCATGTGGAGAGACGTTCGTTCATCCAGCAAAAAGTGAACGGGTTGCAGGAGAACCCTTACTCTGGTTTCTCAGTCTGTTTCCTAGTGCCGGTTTGGAGTGCCTGCCGTTTTCACTGTGAAACCGAGTTGGAGCTTGGACCTCCCCATATATATGTATGGAGTGGAGTTTGCAACTGAAAAGAAACTTTGTGTTCCCTTCAAGCTAGGTGAAGGACGGCTTTCACACACACTTATCTCTCAGAACTGAGCATGTGGAGAGACGTTCGTTCATCCAGCACAAAGGGAACGGGTTGCAGGAGAACCCTTACTCTGGTTTCTCAGTCTGTTTCCTAGTGCCGGTTTGAAGTGCCTGCCGTTTTCACTGTAAAACCGAGTTGGAGCTTGGACCTCCCCATATATATGTATGGAGTGGAGTTGGCAACTGAAAAGAAAATTTGTGTTCCCTTCAAGCTAGGTGAAGGACGGCTTTCACACACACTTATCTCTCAGAACTGAGCATGTGGAGAGACGTTCGTTCATCCAGCACAAAGGGAACGGGTTGCAGGAGAACCCTTACTCTGGTTTCTCAGTCTGTTTCCTAGTGCCGGTTTGAAGTGCCTGCCGTTTTCACTGTAAAACCGAGTTGGAGCTTGGACCTCCCCATATATATGTATGGAGTGGAGTTGGCAACTGAAAAGAAACTTTGTGTTCCCTTCAAGCTAGGTGAAGGACGGCTTTCACACACACTTATCTCTCAGAACTGAGCATGTGGAGAGACGTTCGTTCATCCAGCACAAAGGGAACGGGTTGCAGGAGAAACCCTTACTCTGGTTTCTCAGTCTGTTTCCTAGTGCCGGTTTGAAGTGCCTGCCGTTTTCACTGTGAAACCGAGTTGGAGCTTGGACCTCCCCATATATATGTATGGAGTGGAGTTTGCAACTGAAAAGAAAATTTGTGTTCCCTTCAAGCTAGGTGAAGGACGGCTTTCACACACACTTATCTCTCAGAACTGAGCATGTGGAGAGACGTTCGTTCATCCAGCACAAAGGGAACGGGTTGCAGGAGAACCCATACTCTGGTTTCTCAGTCTGTTTCCTAGTGCCGGTTTGAAGTGCCTGCCGTTTTCACTGTGAAACCGAGTTGGAGCTTGGACCTCCCCATATATATGTATGGAGTGGAGTTGGCAACTGAAAAGAAACTTTGTGTTCCCTTCAAGCTAGGTGAAGGACGGCTTTCACACACACTTATCTCTCAGAACTGAGCATGTGGAGAGACGTTCGTTCATCCAGCACAAAGGGAACGGGTTGCAGGAGAACCCTTACTCTGGTTTCTCAGTCTGTTTCCTAGTGCCGGTTTGAAGTGCCTGCCGTTTTCACTGTAAAACCGAGTTGGAGCTTGGACCTCCCCATATATATGTATGGAGTGGAGTTGGCAACTGAAAAGAAACTTTGTGTTCCCTTCAAGCTAGGTGAAGGACGGCTTTCACACACACTTATCTCTCAGAACTGAGCATGTGGAGAGACGTTCGTTCATCCAGCACAAAGGGAACGGGTTGCAGGAGAAACCCTTACTCTGGTTTCTCAGTCTGTTTCCTAGTGCCGGTTTGAAGTGCCTGCCGTTTTCACTGTGAAACCGAGTTGGAGCTTGGACCTCCCCATATATATGTATGGATTGGAGTTTGCAACTGAAAAGAAAATTTGTGTTCCCTTCAAGCTAGGTGAAGGACGGCTTTCACACACACTTATCTCTCAGAACTGAGCATGTGGAGAGACGTTCGTTCATCCAGCACAAAGGGAACGGGTTGCAGGAGAACCCATACTCTGGTTTCTCAGTCTGTTTCCTAGTGCCGGTTTGAAGTGCCTGCCGTTTTCACTGTGAAACCGAGTTGGAGCTTGGACCTCCCCATATATATGTATGGAGTGGAGTTTGCAACTGAAAAGAAACTTTGTGTTCCCTTCAAGCTAGGTGAAGGACGGCTTTCACACACACTTATCTCTCAGAACTGAGCATGTGGAGAGACGTTCGTTCATCCAGCACAAAGGGAACGGGTTGCAGGAGAACCCTTACTCTGGTTTCTCAGTCTGTTTCCTAGTGCCGGTTTGAAGTGCCTGCCGTTTTCACTGTAAAACCGAGTTGGAGCTTGGACCTCCCCATATATATGTATGGAGTGGAGTTGGCTACTGAAAAGAAACTTTGTGTTCCCTTCAAGCTAGGTGAAGGACGGCTTTCACACACACTTATCTCTCAGAACTGAGCATGTGGAGAGACGTTCGTTCATCCAGCACAAAGGGAACGGGTTGCAGGAGAACCCTTACTCTGGTTTCTCAGTCTGTTTCCTAGTGCCGGTTAGAAGTGCCTGCCGTTTTCACTGTAAAACCGAGTTGGAGCTTGGACCTCCCCATATATATGTATGGAGTGGAGTTGGCAACTGAAAAGAAACTTTGTGTTCCCTTCAAGCTAGGTGAAGGACGGCTTTCACACACACTTATCTCTCAGAACTGAGCATGTGGAGAGACGTTCGTTCATCCAGCACAAAGGGAACGGTTTGCAGGAGAACCCTTACTCTGGTTTCTCAGTCTGTTTCCTAGTGCCGGTTTGAAGTGCCTGCCGTTTTCACTGTAAAACCGAGTTGGAGCTTGGACCTCCCCATATATATGTATGGAGTGGAGTTGGCAACTGAAAAGAAACTTTGTGTTCCCTTCAAGCTAGGTGAAGGACGGCTTTCACACACACTTATCTCTCAGAACTGAGCATGTGGAGAGACGTTCGTTCATCCAGCACAAAGGGAACGGGTTGCAGGAGAAACCCTTACTCTGGTTTCTCAGTCTGTTTCCTAGTGCCGGTTTGAAGTGCCTGCCGTTTTCACTGTAAAACCGAGTTGGAGCTTGGACCTCCCCATATATATGTATGGAGTGGAGTTGGCAACTGAAAAGAAACTTTGTGTTCCCTTCAAGCTAGGTGAAGGACGGCTTTCACACACACTTAACTCTCAGAACTGAGCATGTGGAGAGACGTTCGTTCATCCAGCACAAAGGGAACGGGTTGCAGGAGAAACCCTTATTCTGGTTTCTCAGTCTGTTTCCTAGTGCCGGTTTGAAGTGCCTGCCGTTTTCACTGTGAAACCGAGTTGGAGCTTGGACCTCCCCATATATATGTATGGAGTGGAGTTTGCAACTGAAAAGAAACTTTGTGTTCCCTTCAAGCTAGGTGAAGGACGGCTTTCACACACACTTATCTCTCAGAACTGAGCATGTGGAGAGACGTTCGTTCATCCAGCACAAAGGGAACGGGTTGCAGGAGAACCCTTACTCTGGTTTCTCAGTCTGTTTCCTAGTGCCGGTTTGAAGTGCCTGCCGTTTTCACTGTAAAACCGAGTTGGGGCTTGGACCTCCCCATATATATGTATGGAGTGGAGTTGGCAACTGAAAAGAAACTTTGTGTTCCCTTCAAGCTAGGTGAAGGACGGCTTTCACACACACTTATCTCTCAGAACTGAGCATGTGGAGAGACGTTCTTTCATCCAGCACAAAGGGAACGGGTTGCAGGAGAACCCTTACTCTGGTTTCTCAGTCTGTTTCCTAGTGCCGGTTTGAAGTGCCTGCCGTTTTCACTGTAAAACCGAGTTGGAGCTTGGACCTCCCCATATATATATATGGAGTGGAGTTGGCAACTGAAAAGAAACTTTGTGTTCCCTTCAAGCTAGGTGAAGGACGGCTTTCACACACACTTATCTCTCAGAACTGAGCATGTGGAGAGACGTTCGTTCATCCAGCACAAAGGGAACGGGTTGCAGGAGAAACCCTTACTCTGGTTTCTCAGTCTGTTTCCTAGTGCCGGTTTGAAGTGCCTTCCGTTTTCGCTGTAAAACCGATTTGGAGCTTGGACCTCCCCATATATATGTATGGAGTGGAGTTGGCAACTGAAAAGAAACTTTGTGTTCCCTTCAAGCTAGGTGAAGGACGGCTTTCACACACACTTATCTCTCAGAACTGAGCATGTGGAGAGACGTTCGTTCATCCAGCACAAAGGGAACGGGTTGCAGGAGAAACCCTTACTCTGGTTTCTCAGTCTGTTTCCTAGTGCCGGTTTGAAGTGCCTGCCGTTTTCACTGTAAAACCGAGTTGGAGCTTGGACCTCCCCATATATATGTATGGAGTGGAGTTGGCAACTGAAAAGAAACTTTGTGTTCCCGTCAAGCTAGGTGAAGGACGGCTTTCACACACACTTATCTCTCAGAACTGAGCATGTGGAGAGACGTTCGTTGATCCAGCACAAAGGGAACGGGTTGCAGGAGAAACCCTTACTCTGGTTTCTCAGTCTGTTTCCTAGTGCCGGTTTGAAGTGCCTGCCGTTTTCACTGTGAAACCGAGTTGGAGCTTGGACCTCCCCATATATATGTATGGAGTGGAGTTTGCAACTGAAAAGAAACTTTGTGTTCCCTTCAAGCTAGGTGAAGGACGGCTTTCACACACACTTATCTCTCAGAACTGAGCATGTGGAGAGACGTTCGTTCATCCAGCACAAAGGGAACGGGTTGCAGGAGAACCCATACTCTGGTTTCTCAGTCTGTTTCCTAGTGCCGGTTTGAAGTGCCTGCCGTTTTCACTGTGAAACCGAGTTGGAGCTTGGACCTCCCCATATATATGTATGGAGTGGAGTTTGCAACTGAAAAGAAACTTTGTGTTCCCTTCAAGCTAGGTGAAGGACGGCTTTCACACACACTTATCTCTCAGAACTGAGCATGTGGAGAGACGTTCGTTCATCCAGCACAAAGGGAACGGGTTGCAGGAGAACCCTTACTCTGGTTTCTCAGTCTGTTTCCTAGTGCCGGTTTGAAGTGCCTGCCGTTTTCACTGTAAAACCGAGTTGGAGCTTGGACCTCCCCATATATATGTATGGAGTGGAGTTGGCAACTGAAAAGAAACTTTGTGTTCCCTTCAAGCTAGGTGAAGGACGGCTTTCACACACACTTATCTCTCAGAACTGAGCATGTGGAGAGACGTTCGTCCATCCAGCACAAAGGGAACGGGTTGCAGGAGAACCCTTACTCTGGTTTCTCAGTCTGTTTCCTAGTGCCGGTTTGAAGTGCCTGCCGTTTTCACTGTAAAACCGAGTTGGAGCTTGGACCTCCCCATATATATGTATGGAGTGGAGTTGGCAACTGAAAAGAAACTTTGTGTTCCCTTCAAGCTAGGTGAAGGACGGCTTTCACACACACTTATCTCTCAGAACTGAGCATGTGGAGAGACGTTCGTTCATCCAGCACAAAGGGAACGGGTTGCAGGAGAAACCCTTACTCTGGTTTCTCAGTCTGTTTCCTAGTGCCGGTTTGAAGTGCCTGCCGTTTTCACTGTGAAAACGAGTTGGAGCATGGACCTCCCCATATATATGTATGGAGTGGAGTTTGCAACTGAAAAGAAACTTTGTGTTCCCTTCAAGCTAGGTGAAGGACGGCTTTCACACACACTTATCTCTCAGAACTGAGCATGTGGAGAGACGTTCGTTCATCCAGCACAAAGGGAACGGGTTGCAGGAGAACCCATACTCTGGTTTCTCAGTCTGTTTCCTAGTGCCGGTTTGAAGTGCCTGCCGTTTTCACTGTGAAACCGAGTTGGAGCTTGGACCTCCCCATATATATGTATGGAGTGGAGTTGGCAACTGAAAAGAAACTTTGTGTTCCCTTCAAGCTAGGTGAAGGACGGCTTTCACACACACTTATCTCTCAGAACTGAGCATGTGGAGAGACGTTCGTTCATCCAGCACAAAGGGAACGGGTTGCAGGAGAAACCCTTACTCTGGTTTCTCAGTCTGTTTCCTAGTGCCGGTTTGAAGTGCCTGCCGTTTTCACTGTAAAACCGAGTTGGAGCTTGGACCTCCCCATATATATGTATGGAGTGGAGTTTGCAACTGAAAAGAAACTTTGTGTTCCCTTCAAGCTAGGTGAAGGACGGCTTTCACACACACTTATCTCTCAGAACTGAGCATGTGGAGAGACGTTCGTTGATCCAGCACAAAGGGAACGGGTTGCAGGAGAAACCCTTACTCTGGTTTCTCAGTCTGTTTCCTAGTGCCGGTTTGAAGTGCCTGCCGTTTTCACTGTGAAACCGAGTTAGGAGCTTGGACCTCCCCATATATATGTATGGAGTGGAGTTTGCAACTGAATAGAAACTTTGTGTTCCCTTCAAGCTAGGTGAAGGACGGCTTTCACACACACTTATCTCTCAGAACTGAGCATGTGGAGAGACGTTCGTTCATCCAGCACAAAGGGAACGGGTTTCAGGAGAACCCTTACTCTGGTTTCTCAGTCTGTTTCCTAGTGCCGGTTTGAAGTGCCTGCCGTTTTCACTGTAAAACCGAGTTGGGGATTGGACCTCCCCATATATATGTATGGAGTGGAGTTGGCAACTGAAAAGAAACTTTGTGTTCCCTTCAAGCTAGGTGAAGGACGGCTTTCACACACACTTATCTCTCAGATCTGAGCATGTGGAGAGACGTTCGTTCATCCAGCACAAAGGGAACGGGTTGCAGGAGAACCCTTACTCTGGTTTCTCAGTCTGTTTCCTAGTGCCGGTTTGAAGTGCCTGCCGTTTTCACTGTGAAACCGAGTTGGAGCTTGGACCTCCCCATATATATGTATGGAGTGGAGTTGGCAACTGAAAAGAAACTTTGTGTTCCCTTCAAGCTAGGTGAAGAACGGCTTTCACACACACTTATCTCTCAGAACTGAGCATGTGGAGAGACGTTCGTTCATCCAGCACAAAGGAAACGGGTTGCAGGAGAACCCTTACTCTGGTTTCTCAGTCTGTTTCCTAGTGCCGGTTTGAAGTGCCTGCCGTTTTCACTGTAAAACCGAGTTGGAGCTTGGACCTCCCCATATACATGTATGGAGTGGAGTTTGCAACTGAAAAGAAACTTTGTGTTCCCTTCAAGCTAGGTGAAGGACGGCTTTCACACACACTTATCTCTCAGAACTGAGCATGTGGAGAGACGTTCGTTCATCCAGCACAAAGGGAACGGGTTGCAGGAGAACCCTTACTCTGGTTTCTCAGTCTGTTTCTTGTGCCGGTTTGAAATGCCTGCCGTTTTCACTGTAAAACCGAGTTGGAGCTTGGACCTCCCATATATATGTATGGAGTGGAGTTTGCAACTGAAAAGAAACTTTGTGTTCCCTTCAAGCTAGGTGAAGGACGGCTTTCACACACACTTATCTCTCAGAACTGAGCATGTGGAGAGACGTTCGTTCATCCAGCACAAAGGGAACGGGTTTCAGGAGAACCCTTACTCTGGTTTCTCAGTCTGTTTCCTAGTGCCGGTTTGAAGTGCCTGCCGTTTTCACTGTAAAACCGAGTTGGGGATTGGACCTCCCCATATATATGTATGGAGTGGAGTTGGCAACTGAAAAGAAACTTTGTGTTCCCTTCAAGCTAGGTGAAGGACGGCTTTCACACACACTTATCTCTCAGATCTGAGCATGTGGAGAGACGTTCGTTCATCCAGCACAAAGGGAACGGGTTGCAGGAGAACCCTTACTCTGGTTTCTCAGTCTGTTTCCTAGTGCCGGTTTGAAGTGCCTGCCGTTTTCACTGTGAAACCGAGTTGGAGCTTGGACCTCCCCATATATATGTATGGAGTGGAGTTGGCAACTGAAAAGAAACTTTGTGTTCCCTTCAAGCTAGGTGAAGAACGGCTTTCACACACACTTATCTCTCAGAACTGAGCATGTGGAGAGACGTTCGTTCATCCAGCACAAAGGGAACGGGTTGCAGGAGAACCCTTACTCTGGTTTCTCAGTCTGTTTCCTAGTGCCGGTTTGAAATGCCTGCCGTTTTCACTGTAAAACCGAGTTGGAGCTTGGACCTCCCCATATATATGTATGGAGTGGAGTTTGCAACTGAAAAGAAACTTTGTGTTCCCTTCAAGCTAGGTGAAGGACGGCTTTCACACACACTTATCTCTCAGAACTGAGCATGTGGAGAGACGTTCGTTCATCCAGCACAAAGGGAACGGGTTGCAGGAGAACCCTTACTCTGGTTTCTCAGTCTGTTTCTTGTGCCGGTTTGAAGTGCCTGCCGTTTTCACTGTAAAACCGAGTTGGAGCTTGGACCTCCCATATATATGTATGGAGTGGAGTTTGCAACTGAAAAGAAACTTTGTGTTCCCTTCAAGCTAGGTGAAGGACGGCTTTCACACACACTTATCTCTCAGAACTGAGCATGTGGAGAGACGTTCGTTCATCCAGCACAAAGGGAACGGGTTGCAGGAGAAACCCTTACTCTGGTTTCTCAGTCTGTTTCCTAGTGCCGGTTTGAAGTGCCTGCCGTTTTCACTGTGAAACCGAGTTGGAGCTTGGACCTCCCCATATATATGTATGGAGTGGAGTTTGCAACTGAAAAGAAACTTTGTGTTCCCTTCAAGCTAGGTGAAGGACGGCTTTCACACACACTTATCTCTCAGAACTGAGCATGTGGAGAGACGTTCGTTCATCCAGCACAAAGGGAACGGGTTGCAGGAGAAACCCTTACTCTGGTTTCTCAGTCTGTTTCCTAGTGCCGGTTTGAAGTGCCTGCCGTTTTCACTGTAAAACCGAGTTGGAGCTTGGACCTCCCCATATATATATATGGAGTGGAGTTGGCAACTGAAAAGAAACTTTGTGTTCCCTTCAAGCTAGGTGAAGGACGGCTTTCACACACACTTATCTCTCAGAACTGAGCATGTGGAGAGACGTTCGTTCATCCAGCACAAAGGGAACGGGTTGCAGGAGAAACCCTTACTCTGGTTTCTCAGTCTGTTTCCTAGTGCCGGTTTGAAGTGCCTGCCGTTTTCACTGTGAAACCGAGTTGGAGCTTGGACCTCCCCATATATATGTATGGAGTGGAGTTTGCAACTGAAAAGAAACTTTGTGTTCCCTTCAAGCTAGGTGAAGGACGGCTTTCACACACACTTATCTCTCAGAACTGAGCATGTGGAGAGACGTTCGTTCATCCAGCACAAAAGGAACGGGTTGCAGGAGAACCCATACTCTGGTTTCTCAGTCTGTTTCCTAGTGCCGGTTTGAAGTGCCTGCCGTTTTCACTGTGAAACCGAGTTGGAGCTTGGACCTCCCCATATATATGTATGGAGTGGAGTTTGCAACTGAAAAGAAACTTTGTGTTCCGTTCAAGCTAGGTGAAGGAAGGCTTTCACACACACTTATCTCTCAGAACTGAGCATGTGGAGAGACGTTCGTTCATCCAGCACAAAGGGAACGGGTTGCAGGAGAACCCTTACTCTGGTTTCTCAGTCTGTTTCCTAGTGCCGGTTTGAAGTGCCTGCCGTTTTCACTGTAAAACCGAGTTGGAGCTTGGACCTCCCCATATATATGTATGGAGTGGAGTTGGCAACTGAAAAGAAACTTTGTGTTCCCTTCAAGCTAGGTGAAGGACGGCTTTCACACACACTTATCTCTCAGAACTGAGCATGTGGAGAGACGTTCGTTCATCCAGCACAAAGGGAACGGGTTGCAGGAGAACCCTTACTCTGGTTTCTCAGTCTGTTTCCTAGTGCCGGTTTGAAGTGCCTGCCGTTTTCACTGTAAAACCGAGTTGGAGCTTGGACCTCCCCATATATATGTATGGAGTGGAGTTGGCAACTGAAAAGAAACTTTGTGTTCCCTTCAAGCTAGGTGAAGGACGGCTTTCACACACACTTATCTCTCAGAACTGAGCATGTGGAGAGACGTTCGTTCATCCAGCACAAAGGGAACGGGTTGCAGGAGAAACCCTTACTCTGGTTTCTCAGTCTGTTTCCTAGTGCCGGTTTGAAGTGCCTGCCGTTTTCACTGTAAAACCGAGTTGGAGCTTGGACCTCCCCATATATATGTATGGAGTGGAGTTGGCAACTGAAAAGAAACTTTGTGTTCCCTTCAAGCTAGGTGAAGGACGGCTTTCACACACACTTATCTCTCAGAACTGAGCATGTGGAGAGACGTTCGTTCATCCAGCACAAAAGGAACGGGTTGCAGGAGAACCCATACTCTGGTTTCTCAGTCTGTTTCCTAGTGCCGGTTTGAAGTGCCTGCCGTTTTCACTGTGAAACCGAGTTGGAGCTTGGACCTCCCCATATATATGTATGGAGTGGAGTTTGCAACTGAAAAGAAACTTTGTGTTCCGTTCAAGCTAGGTGAAGGAAGGCTTTCACACACACTTATCTCTCAGAACTGAGCATGTGGAGAGACGTTCGTTCATCCAGCACAAAGGGAACGGGTTGCAGGAGAACCCTTACTCTGGTTTCTCAGTCTGTTTCCTAGTGCCGGTTTGAAGTGCCTGCCGTTTTCACTGTAAAACCGAGTTGGAGCTTGGACCTCCCCATATATATGTATGGAGTGGAGTTGGCAACTGAAAAGAAACTTTGTGTTCCCTTCAAGCTAGGTGAAGGACGGCTTTCACACACACTTATCTCTCAGAACTGAGCATGTGGAGAGACGTTCGTTCATCCAGCACAAAGGGAACGGGTTGCAGGAGAAACCCTTACTCTGGTTTCTCAGTCTGTTTCCTAGTGCCGGTTTGAAGTGCCTGCCGTTTTCACTGTAAAACCGAGTTGGAGCTTGGACCTCCCCATATATATGTATGGAGTGGAGTTGGCAACTGAAAAGAAACTTTGTGTTCCCTTCAAGCTAGGTGAAGGACGGCTTTCACACACACTTATCTCTCAGAACTGAGCATGTGGAGAGACGTTCGTTGATCCAGCACAAAGGGAACGGGTTGCAGGAGAAACCCTTACTCTGGTTTCTCAGTCTGTTTCCTAGTGCCGGTTTGAAGTGCCTGCCGTTTTCACTGTGAAACCGAGTTAGGAGCTTGGACCTCCCCATATATATGTATGGAGTGGAGTTTGCAACTGAATAGAAACTTTGTGTTCCCTTCAAGCTAGGTGAAGGACGGCTTTCACACACACTTATCTCTCAGAACTGAGCATGTGGACAGACGTTCGTTCATCCAGCACAAAGGGAACGGGTTGCAGGAGAAACCCTTACTCTGGTTTCTCAGTCTGTTTCCTAGTGCCGGTTTGAAGTGCCTGCCGTTTTCACTGTAAAACCGAGTTGGAGCTTGGACCTCCCCATATATATGTATGGAGTGGAGTTTGCAACTGAAAAGAAACTTTGTGTTCCCTTCAAGCTAGGTGAAGGACGGCTTTCACACACACTTATCTCTCAGAACTGAGCATGTGGAGAGACGTTCGTTCATCCAGCACAAAGGGAACGGGTTTCAGGAGAACCCTTACTCTGGTTTCTCAGTCTGTTTCCTAGTGCCGGTTTGAAGTGCCTGCCGTTTTCACTGTAAAACCGAGTTGGGGATTGGACCTCCCCATATATATGTATGGAGTGGAGTTGGCAACTGAAAAGAAACTTTGTGTTCCCTTCAAGCTAGGTGAAGGACGGCTTTCACACACACTTATCTCTCAGAACTGAGCATGTGGAGAGACGTTCGTTCATCCAGCACAAAGGGAACGGGTTGCAGGAGAAACCCTTACTCTGGTTTCTCAGTCTGTTTCCTAGTGCCGGTTTGAAGTGCCTGCCGTTTTCACTGTAAAACCGAGTTGGAGCTTGGACCTCCCCATATATATGTATGGAGTGGAGTTGGCAACTGAAAAGAAACTTTGTGTTCCCTTCAAGCTAGGTGAAGGACGGCTTTCACACACACTTATCTCTCAGAACTGAGCATGTGGAGAGACGTTCGTTGATCCAGCACAAAGGGAACGGGTTGCAGGAGAAACCCTTACTCTGGTTTCTCAGTCTGTTTCCTAGTGCCGGTTTGAAGTGCCTGCCGTTTTCACTGTGAAACCGAGTTAGGAGCTTGGACCTCCCCATATATATGTATGGAGTGGAGTTTGCAACTGAATAGAAACTTTGTGTTCCCTTCAAGCTAGGTGAAGGACGGCTTTCACACACACTTATCTCTCAGAACTGAGCATGTGGAGAGACGTTCGTTCATCCAGCACAAAGGGAACGGGTTGCAGGAGAAACCCTTACTCTGGTTTCTCAGTCTGTTTCCTAGTGTCGGTTTGAAGTGCCTGCCGTTTTCACTGTAAAACCGAGTTGGAGCTTGGACCTCCCCATATATATGTATGGAGTGGAGTTTGCAACTGAAAAGAAACTTTGTGTTCCCTTCAAGCTAGGTGAAGGACGGCTTTCACACACACTTATCTCTCAGAACTGAGCATGTGGAGAGACGTTCGTTCATCCAGCACAAAGGGAACGGGTTTCAGGAGAACCCTTACTCTGGTTTCTCAGTCTGTTTCCTAGTGCCGGTTTGAAGTGCCTGCCGTTTTCACTGTAAAACCGAGTTGGGGATTGGACCTCCCCATATATATGTATGGAGTGGAGTTGGCAACTGAAAAGAAACTTTGTGTTCCCTTCAAGCTAGGTGAAGGACGGCTTTCACACACACTTATCTCTCAGATCTGAGCATGTGGAGAGACGTTCGTTCATCCAGCACAAAGGGAACGGGTTGCAGGAGAACCCTTACTCTGGTTTCTCAGTCTGTTTCCTAGTGCCGGTTTGAAGTGCCTGCCGTTTTCACTGTGAAACCGAGTTGGAGCTTGGACCTCCCCATATATATGTATGGAGTGGAGTTGGCAACTGAAAAGAAACTTTGTGTTCCCTTCAAGCTAGGTGAAGAACGGCTTTCACACACACTTATCTCTCAGAACTGAGCATGTGGAGAGACGTTCGTTCATCCAGCACAAAGGGAACGGGTTGC